>NW_024582362.1:4006136-4079267 GCF_018398535.1 Haplochromis burtoni
ATTATTATTATTATAGCTAACATATGACAGGACGTGTTGGCAGAAATTCAGTTCCTAAATCATTATTAAAGAAGCAGTGGTACCGAAACGTTTCTGAATTTAGGTTAGGTCATGAGAAATAATGAGCAGTAAAAGAAACATGAGATAGAGCCCTTTAGGCCAGTTACCTAATTGCCTAAAGTCAATTTTTTATTATAGAATAACTATGCAAACACACACATTGTATTGTAGACTTGGGTACAACTATAACCTTCATCATGCACGCAGTTGTCTGTATGAATCATTGTTAAGGTCTTAAATCTATATCAGTATTATAGAGTCATAATATATTATGACTGAGGTTATGTAATTTTCACAGAATAACTCACTGAATCATCCCCCAAAATGAAAACACACTAATGAAATGTAGTCCATCATTTGTTGGAAATCGCAGAAACTATTGATCGCTGAGCATGTACTGGCCATGGAAAGCCAATAGTCAGTGTTTTTGTTTGTGTGCGTATGTGTAGTTTTTTTTAAATCACATTGCCCCCTGTTGCAAGAGTGAAACCAGGAATCAAATATTTTAGCCCTTCAACACTCTATTTTTTGAATAAGCAGAAATTTAATAACACAATTTTACAGATAAGCAGTTAAATACCAACCACTGCCGTGGGTGATGGGATTTTATTTGCAAAATTGTTAACCTACTGTAACAGTTTTTAGTTTTCATAGATAAGTAGCAACTCCACACATGATGCAAAATAATAACTAATTTCCCCTAAAGACAAACTTGGGGGAAATTCTACCTGGCGGTGTGACAGACACAGGGGCGTCCCCATATCCGACTGCAGGAGCAGGGCAGGCGGGTGTGGGGGCCGGGCCTGTGCCATTGACGGAGGGCTGCAGACCCAGGGATCCTTGACTGGCCATGGCCGTTGGAGGGACTCCAGGGGAGAGGCCAGGACCAGCCAGGGGCGCTGAGGTCTGTACTTTCACTTGAGCCATGCTCTATTCCTGAAAGCAGAACAAATTTGAAAGCTTTTGTTAGAAATACACTTACTACACTGTAATTATAACTACTGAGTAGTTTAAAAATAAAAGAAAATCAATATTCATTCACTAGCAGTACACAATACTGCATTAAGCATCTGTGAATCTGAGCACAAATGCACATGCACAGTTTAAAGCTAAATGTCATTTGACAGATTTCTCTGGGCTAAGCCTGGAGAACAGACTTCAAACTGAACAGCCCTAGGCCTATCTCACATTCTGATCCACTGGCAGCTAATACACCCAGACAATGAACCTTTATTTGAAGGAGCTTTGCTCATGTTACGGCTGAAAAAACTCCCTGGCAAAAAGGAGGAATCCGCTGGTTGTAGCCTGAACAATGCAATCTATATTAAACCACATTTTGAGGGACACAGCCCATTATCAAACAAATAAGGGTCAACAAATATCAAACAGCAGAATGAATTGTAGTATTTATTTATCTCTTAAAATATGCATGCAATATTTAGCAGAATGCAGTTAGACACAGTACACAGGCTGTGACTGTGTAATTTATGTAACATAAGCATATATGCTACTGTGTGTTTTTGTCTAAAACAAAATCATGATTAAGGTGATAAAAAAAAGTCTATAAGATAAAAAACAATTGCTCCAAAATGGCTCCCACTTTTGAGTCACATAAATAAGTGGCAGACAGTGATCGGAAATGAAGGAAATACTTTGAGCATCCCGACAGAGGTCAAAACTAAAAGGTCAAAGCTGAGCTGAACCCCTGGAGTTTTGGAGAAATTCAGTGTCATCCCTTGGACACTGCATGAAATGCTAGCTTTGAACATGGCACATTCAGGTTTTTAAATATTGCATATCTGATTTTGCAGGTGTCACTTCTCTGTATTGTTTAGGGACCATGTTTGAACTGGTGTAAACATCAGCCAAGTTTGCACGATCAGAAAATAGCTAATAAGGTTTAAATGCACCACAACTGATGTATCTCTTACTGTAATATGACTTTTATTCATTGCATGTCATGAAGTTATTCCTGTTTAATTCGTAGGTGCATCATGCCTGCCCGTGGGGTACTTGTGGTGATAGTCCCTCTTGCTTTTCTTTTTACGCTCTCACAGCAACACGCACAAATACAGCGGCAAACAGCTGCCTGTTTGCACGGCTGTCTTTCACTGCAAGTTGAACATGGGGGTTGTGTTACGTTGGGGTTGACTGGCAGAGCTTCAGTGCTGTCTGCAACCCCTGAACATTTATTACTGTGTCCAGCTTAGCAGGAAGCTAACGTTGCCAACAAGATATACGCCGTTTCTTCCCAATGTCAGCTCCTAAAAACACGCAGACAGAATAGGCAAGCATGCATGCTGTCATGAATATGCCTTTATGGTTTCCCCAGATGAATAAATCCTATCTAGCCACCCCCAGTTGCGATACTTTAGCCGGTTAAAGCTCATCATGGCTGATCGGCCGAGCACCCTTCTTGCTAGCATCTCCAAACCGCCCCATCCTTCTCGAAATTCTGGGGATTTTCAGTCAACCCTAATATCATATACGAGTTGGCGACAACGTGGCAAATAATCCACAGAGTATCCGACAACTATGGGAAAAATATTTCAGGACATTTTTTTACCTTTATCCAGGGCCAGACCCCAGTTACACCTCCAACATTGGCAAACACTAAAGAGAACTGGATGGAAGAGGAACCGACCACCTTATTTGTCTGGGTAAAAAAAGAAATGAAAATACGTGTCACTGGACTCAACATGGCGTATCCATGTAATATTTCACGCATAAAGCTTGTGTTTAGCTAACCTTGTTGTGGCTGCATATCGCATATCGCCAACGTACTATGAGTGGAGTTTGAGGTGAATTTTGAATGAAGCCACCCCCGCCGCGGTAAGGATGGTTCAGTCCTGGTGCGCTTCCTCGGATCCCACAGTGTAACTTTTGATTCAGAAACAAAATTAATATTTCCAAAGTTGTTTTGTGCACATTTGTATCACCAAATGGATTTTTAGTCTTATTCGTAAGTTTTCCATTTTACAGGTCCGTGTTTCAGTGAAACTTAAGGTTTTGTGCTAATGCTATAAAATATAGTTTTACTTGGAATATTTCCCCAACCATCCATTGGGAATTTTCTCTATTTGATTAATTAATTAATTAAAGCAAACCCTATGAGTGTCTCACAAACAATCTAGTCAGAATTCTGCATCAAGCTTTATTTGGAAAAGTCCACGCTGGTGCAGTGGTATTGTACTAAGACGAGAAATTAAAAAAAAAGAAAAAGAAAAGATGGCTAGGGGTGGGTGGGTAACCTACATACACTTTATATTTAACAAGGAATAGATAACCATAAAGGGAAAATATCACGAACTGCTAATCCCCAGATTTGACAGCTAAAGCGTCTCCAATAGAGGGCGTCACTAAACCACTTCTCCCTGTGTTATTGTAGACAGAAAAATATCCAACAACAAATAGAGCAGTATAAAAAACATAATTCAACCAAAATAAGTGAAGTAACTTGATAACAGATTGTAATTTTACTTGGCCTAAACGCATGTATATCTATTGTACAATCTGAAATTACCCTTTCCCCCTTTGTTTTTGGCTGAAATAATTTCTCACACCATAACGGACCAGTTAAAAAAACAAAAAAACAAAACACAAGCTTCAAATGAAAGCTCCATTGCTTTCAAAAGCGTCAGATCATCAGTTTTCCTGCCACACTACATCTTTATCTTTGCACATGTTTCACAAACCTAGTGCAATTCCACAGGCACGCCTGAGATCTGTGCCATTCACTTTTTACAGACAGATGGAATTACATGCTTCTGAAATATGCAGTTTATGTAATGTGTCACTGTCACACATTTATCTTCTTTCAATTTGGTCATCATCCTTCTGCCTTCAGAGCAGAACTACTCAGTCTTTTGCAAGCTATTTAAAAAGGAGAAGAAAAAAAACCCATACTGTTCAGACTGAGGTTGAATAAAAGTGAATCTTTGTTTTTATTATTGATTATGAAAATGAACAGGCACCTATTACATGGAGCTTGCACATCCCAGAACAAAATTTCAAATATAAATAACACACCCTTATTAGTGTTGACCACTCACAACAACTTGCAAGCTAAGAGTTCAAACCACATTTTAAAAAAAAAAAAGTAACCTAATGGGGGAAAAAAACAAAACAAAAAAAGAACAGCCAAACCCTGTAACATAACCACAAGCATGTTTAAAAAGACAAAACAAGCCTTTATTGATCCTTTAGGCGTCTCTGTGCACTGATGCTGCTGTGACTACATTTACACAATCAGTGTTTCAGTCAGTCTTATTCTCGAAGCAGTGATAGCAGATACGACCTTATACAATGAAACTAATAAAAAAAAAAAAATTGGTTAAATAGAGGTCCTTAAATTATCAATATAGTTTTTTGTTTTTAAATCTTCAGATAGCCGTGTGCTGTGGTAATCTCCTCTACAGAATAGAGCATCATCACATTCACGCATGTTCATTCAAGAAACTCAGCTAGACCCAAAGGGGGAAAAAAAAAAAAAGAAAGAAAGAAAAAAAAAAAGTAGTAGATACAAACAACTCAAGATGGAAAAAATTCAAGTATCTCTGACTGGATGGCGATAAACATGTCTTTAGGAATGGAGTGATTACACTTTGAAATGAGCACAGCCTCTGGAGGTGAGCACTGTTAGCATCCATCCTATAAACCGTGACCTCAGTTATGGAACGACTAAAAGTTGCCACAATGTTAGATGCCAATAAGAAAAAGTAGGGTTTGAAACTGCATGCACCCCTACTGTAAAACTACCTTTTTTTTTTTTTTTTCCAAAACCAGCTTTACATGTTTGTTGCTGACCGTACACAACCTAATTGGCAAAAGATGCAAAGTTCCAATGAAATAAAGCACTCCTATCATCATTCTGCTATAAAGTTAATGCATCCTTTGCCAAGTTCTTGCACATCATCTAACAATTTAAAGACGCATGTATGTACAGAATAGTTTCAGACATGTTACAAGTTTACAACATAACAGTCTCTTTTGGTGAAAATATAGTTAAATTCAAAATCTCTGATAGGTGTCTTTTTAGAGGTGATCTCTTTATTGAAAAAGTACCTGAGCCAAAACTCTGACCAGGGGGAAGAGAGAGAGAGAGAAGGAAGAAAAAAAGTATTGTCTTCATACATTCTAGAAAGACTTTGTCATTCTAGAGATAAAAATGAAGATTTAAATAACAAAAAAAATAAAATAAAATTCAAAAACATACTGACCCATCAAAGCACCCCCTTTTCAAAGTATCAACTAGTTGGGAAAACAAAATGCCAAAAAAAAAAAAAAAAAATATTTCAAACATTTCAGAAGATTAAAGCATGAAATAATAATAAAAATATATATCATACAAATACAAATGGATCATGCGATGACATTCTTTGAATGGAAGAGAGGCTGATGCACGTCTTAAAAGGCTGGACCAGAAAAGTTCAGCCCAACTTTATGAGGAGACAAACGCCGAGGTCACTGGATGACTCCTGGATCTACCGTCACGCCTGTGCTATTCCCGTGTGTACCGAATTTCAGTCCGATGGCAGGAAGAACTGCAACCAGGTCTTAAGAGTTGGAAGATGAAGAAGAGCGGGTGTGCTGTCGATACAGTGGTTAAAAAACTAAAACCCTTGAACCTGATAAGCATCGAGGACTGCTTACAGTACACCTGCAAGTTGGGAATAACGTAATAGTGCCTTTTTAAACTAGATACCATCACAGTGCATGTAGTACTACTACTACTAATAATAATAAAAACAGATGAAGCATTTTCTTGGGGTTTTGATGGTCAAATCCCTTCCAGAAGACTGTTAGATTTAGATCTCTCTTTGTAGGCCCCAGCATGCATCCACCGGTTATTATTGCACAACACAAGGACCTTAAAATGCAGCCACACACAAACAAAAAAAGTAACAATAATAATCTTAAAAGAGGAATTATAAGTATCAGTACAAGTCTGCTTTACTTGCTCGCTGCATTGTGACCTTTTTGCCCTCCCCCCAAAAAACGGAAAAAAAACAAAAAACAAAAACAAAACAAAAACACACACAAAAAAGGAAGAAGTTCCATCTTGGGTGCAGCTAAACGTTCCGTTATTTTCTATTTTACAACAGACTAAAACATGCAGCCAAGAGCCTCCAGCGCATGGTGTCCATTGTTCCAGTCAAAGGTCAGAGTTCAAAGACTGAATGATTAAAAAGTGCTTTACGTAGGTCAGTAGGACTTCTCTCTTCTACCATTAATACAAAGTTTGTACATTAGCATGTATCATCTGTGAAGGCAAACAAGACAGCATGAAGATTAGAATTACAACAGGAAACAGACAAAAAAAAGTTTCAAGTTCAGGAAGTGCTGAAAACAAATAAGACCTTTTTCTTTTTTTTAAACTCACCGTGATACCACCATTTTGTTTTCTTTGGGTTTTTGTTACATGTTCTTACATAAAATGAGTTATCGGGCGGTCGTCTCTGCAGAAAACAAAAAGCAGCAATTAGATTTAACATTTAACACGTGCCCACAAACCGCTACCGCCCACACCGGGTGTCGCACACTTACCTTTTCTTTGCAGCTTGACAACATGCTGATAATGCTAAGACAAACTGATTGCACCGAGAGCGCTGGCGACCAATCTTCCGTTAGGATAGATAGACAGATGTGACCGTTGCTATACACATGCGGGTGGACAGGTATATTCTCTCCTGTGAACATTACCTGCACAATGAAAGCAAAGCAGACCACATCAACACAACTGAATATGTACAAATAAAAATCCCACGAGGCTGGCGAGCTTTAAGATCCTAAAGAAAGAAGACGCATAAAAAACAACTTTGGGGTGGTTGGGGGTTACGTGTGTGGTCAAAGCGCCAGCTCGGGGATGAACTTTGGAGAAAGCTAAAACATTCATTCCCATCAATTAATGACAGCAAAATAATTAGACTTGCTGCAGGGTTAACCCACTACTGCAGGGATAGCAAACTCATTTTACTTTGTGGGCCACATGTAGCGAGCTGGACCAGTGAAGCTCTCCCTTTCTTTATTGCTGATTTAGTGACCGTTTTACATAGTGGATATTTTGTATACTTTGTACAGCACTTTGGTCAACAGACGTTGTTTAAAATGTGCTATATAAATACACTGATGTGACTTCTGTCGATGTAAAGATGCTTAATTATGGATTTAATCTCAGATATTTTAATGGAAGAAAAACCAAAACCTTGTCGTTTACGTCAACAAAGCTGATTCTGTTCATCTGGATGTCCAGTTTTCAGTGGGAGAAAAGTTTTTTTCACTTATCCAAGTGACTTCTTAAAAAGTAATGAGATGTTTCCCCCACTGAAAACACAATGTCCAGATAAACAGCATGAGCTTTCTGGGATTTCCTTACTTGGATAATAGAGCACAGGGGAAGTCTTATCAGTAGGAAAAGCTGTAAGACTAAAAAGCTGTAAGACTAAAAAACGTATGCTTTCTTTCACATCTTACTAAACTGTCCAGTTGGTCGGACTGAAGGCTTTGTCGGGCTGATTCTGGCCCCTGGGCCTTATGATTGACACCACTGCTCTACAGGGATATGAGGCTCTCGGATTAGGACAGAGGGGCCGGGACACGGTGAGAGAGAGAGGAAAAGCGAACAGCGTAGGGAGAGCTAGAGAGGAGATACAGCATGTTTTATAAAAAAGTAGACACGTTCTATAAAAAGCACTGGGCTACATTTGACTTTGAAAAAGGCACAAGAGTGAGGGCCAAGCAGGAAGATATGGGAAGTGTGAGAAGCAAAAAGCTAGAGTCAGAAGTGCTAAAGCAGAGAGAAGGGGGAGCGGGTAAAAAGGGTAATGAAGGGTTGAGTCAGTCTGGCACCAGACCGGGCCTCACGGGAGAGTGCAGGCTCCACATCATGAGGGGGAGGGAGGTGACTGATATGACTAGAAAGCACAGCTAGCTTTATAGTCTAAAGATCAAGACAAAAAAAAAATCTCTTAAAATATTTACTCAAACCTCCAAATCACACCAAGCCAACAGCGTCTTTAGGTAATCTAAATCTTCTATTTCACTAAGATATCTAGTCTCGGGTCCATGCTGTGCTGAATCTGTGCTCACCACAAGTTTCAATATTTCTAACTTTAGAAAAAGAAAAACAGAAGTAGACTCTGTTTTGTTTCATAAGGTGGGCCTCTAATTTGCATGTGCAGAACTGCTCAGAAATCGGAATCACCCCAAAAAACAAAAAAATAAATAAAAATTGAAAGCTTTTTATTAAACTCTCAATCATTTTTACCACAACTGAAAATTTCTGTGAAGAAGCAGCAACTTTTGACAGTTCAGTGTCTGGAACATCAGCCTTTGTGGGTTCAAGTTCAATGAGGAAAAAACACACAGAGGAAATTTCATACTAGTGTGTACCATTCTGTCAGCAAAGTGTCTCTAACCAGAACAGAAAAAAAAAAAAAGGTATGCAGCCCCAGTGAACACAATACCAATCTCAATGTGACAGTGAAGAGGTGATTTTAATGACACTAGGCAGAGCTTCAATGGAAAAGGCCAAATCTGAGACTAACCAATACAAGAAAACCAAGACTGCTAAACGCTGCATGCATTTGACTGAGAAAGGCTGGAAAATGGTGGTAAGATCAAACAATTCCACCTTTAAAGTGTTTCCAACAAAAATTGAGATGGTTCGTTTTGTAGTGGGTAAAGGAAAAGATTTATATAAGATTAAAAACGAGATGTCGAATAAAGAAGGGTGACCCTCTATTTGGAAATGCCATGCTGTAATCTGCTGGAAGCGGCATGACTGGACCGCACGCAGGACAGTGATCTAAAGAACAGCTCCGAAGTACACAAGAACTCTTTATAGAACTGGTCAGCTCGGGGTCTGTCTTTAATGGAGATGTTACTGCAGTCACCAGATCTCAACCATACCCATTAGATTACCTCAACAAATTTGAAACAACGATGTCTGCAACGGTTCTTTGATGAAAGCAAAGTCTGAAGGCCAAAAAACAGATGTGACATTTTAGGTCGAGCCCAAAGTTTTCCAATTCTGTCTTATTTAAAGCTGAAGTTATTATTGGAGACTGATTCTAATCTTAAAAATTTTGTAAGCATTAAAAATAAAACAAAAAATTCTAGAGAATACTCTTTGATTCCACATTTCAATCTAATGATGATTAGTTTTAATTGCAAAGCTTCTATTTTCCCCATGTGAATGACACAGAATGTTCAAATGACTGGTGGAGTGATGTGCAGAGCTTGGATGGCTAAAACATGTCAAAAAAATGAGTAAATGAAAAAACAAAAAGCCCTTATACAATTGTAACAATCTAAACTGTAAGATTACACAACACTGTTTAAAATTTGACATCTTTGTTTTAGAAGATGCTGCACAGGGTTAAAGTTCTGGTAGGAAATCTGGAGTTTCTCCCGTGCGCATGTAGCTGTGAAAAGGCTCAACAGAAACTGAAGCTGTTATGCAAAAATTGTCAAGTGATTTTGATCAGACTTTGTTTTCTTTTCCACGACAATAATAGGATATAAGGTGAAAGAGAAGTTCCTCCGAGGCCCCAGGAGAGGACTTCAACAGTGCATAAATCTGATAGTGTGTCCTTCCTATTTGAGAGGGTAACAGCTAAGTAGCTCAATTTATCTAATTTTCTCTACCTATTTTTAGACGGGCAGGCTCCTAATCAGTGAAACAAGACTGTTGAGTCAAACTAATCCCATCAAACATGGCTTCAGTGAGACTTCTGCACTGCTGTCTCTCAGTGATTCCAAGCCAAGATTCATTGCACTAATGACCATAGAGCCAAGATGTTTCATGAGATTACAGCAGGTATCTAGCCGATGAATATAAAAGACTGTTTCTACAGCTCTTCAGTTTATTTCAATCGGAACACCACTGTGGACCATGAACTCAGGAATATCAATCTTTGATATCAAGCTAGGAATGGATGTGGGACATTCGATCAGAGTAGCAAACGGTATCCTTTGTTCATCTGCATCTCCTGCACCCACAGTGCAGACAAAACAAATCCATAAGACAAGATGGTTAATAAAGTGAACTTATAGATAGCTTCAGACAAAGTGCTTTAAAATGTTTAACATTTACCCACACACCTACGCACAAACAATAATGACTGCTGAGCTTACCTGAGGTGAATCAAAAGGATATCGACTACTAAATTTGAAAAGCAGCTGAAATTTCTCTCCTTCATACAGTGTGCCAGGTGCTCCCTCCATATCTACAATCCACCTAAAAAATTAAAAAATTTAAAGCACAATATTAAAGTATGTCAAAGAAAAAAAAAATTACATAAAATAACACAGATCACCTTGAGATAATCAGGGTCTAGTAGTCTCTGACTACAAATCAGAGTGATGTAAATATGAAAAAAGGCCATTTTCTTTTCAATTTATGGAGTTGGTGGAGGGAGATCCCATGTCATTAAATTTCAACATTAACTCTCTTAAATTACAACTTACAATAACGTAAAACTTAAAATTTCATTAACTTGCACGAAAAAACAAAACACATTTTTAGAGATTTACACAAATCAGAGGAAAGAGGAAACCACAAGGAACCACAAAGCCCTGCGAGGTTGCCCACAATTTGCATGGAGGAAATGAGCAAATTTACCCTCGATTCACCATATTAGCAGAAGAACCTGCGCCTTTAAGGGACCCTGGGCCTATACAGATAAAAACAGCACACTTTGAATGAGGTGCACCAATTACTTTTGCGACCCTCACACACCCTGTGTGTAAATCCAAATTGCAAGAATCAGTCGATTTGTGGTTTTGGGGGATTGGAGTAAAGATCTTGCAAATTTTTGACAGGATAAACTACTCAGGCTTTTTCCTTTTTCCTCATACGTAGTGTACTTGACAGTGAACATAAACCTTCAGTGCTTTTGGAGAAAATGGCATTTCTATAAAAGCAAAATTTGGTTTATGAGTGATAATGTGCTCTGTGTTCAATCTTACAATTCTGGAGTAGGTGGGAAACAATGACAGCTTCGACATTATTTCTGTTAATAATGTGCCGTTTTATAATTTGGCAGCAGATTAGCTAGAGACAAGTACAGAACCACATGTAATTATCATTAAAAAAATAATAATAAATCATACACAATGTGAGCTGCCGGTTCTCCAGTAAGTGTGTGTAATCAAAAGCTTTCAGTCTGACTCATTTCAGTGACATTCAATATTCATCTGGGTTATGACAGTGCTTTAGTAATAATGTGATATTCTATTGATCTACTGGACAAAATCTATTTTCGCTTTGGTGGCCAGGCTACAGAACTCTGCTGACTGAGCTGCTAGCAATTCAATCCTGCTCAGATGATTGCAAATACAGAGCCTTGTGCCTCTGGGATGAAAGACAGCCTACCTGCACCGCACACTCTCTACACACACACACACACACACACACACACACACACACACACACACACACACACACACACACACACACACACACACACACACCTCAAGACTGCTGAATGTAGCTTCACTGGTGGCAAAAACAAATTGAGTGCAGAACAGTTGTGGGGCTCATAGTAGAATCCTTAGAAGAAAAAAGCATCACAATCTCTGCCCTATTTTTTCCCATGCAAGCAGTGCAGACAGGACACCAGAGAGTCTTGTGGCTGTTATCCAGGTTTATAGCCTCATGCCTCATTCAAATCTAGACTGGCACACATGATCATTTAAACCTACATATAAAGTCTGTTCTCCTTAAAACGTTGCCCTTGGAAAGGGTCAGTCACAGTGTCTAAACGAAGCTCCACTTTTCCTTCAAGAAGTTCAGAGCGAGGCCTGATTGTGCTACCAACTCATGCCGAAAACAGTCAGGGACTTCAAGGACATCACGCTCAATGTGCTCAAATTCCCTATAGCCTGGTGATTATATGATCCAGTCAACAAAAATAACACTGAGACATTTAGTGAAAGTGTAGGGACAAGGACAAATGAGTACACCTGAGAGGCCCAACAGTGCCTTTAAGCAGCAGTTTCCCTGTTTACATTAAGTGACTCATTACACCATCAAGCTAACCAATATAGCACCAGCACACAATACACTTAAAAAACAAAACAAAACCATTGACTCTCAGTGTTGCTCGTTACAGTACAAAGTGTACTATATAAACAAAAGGTGCAAAGCTGAAAACACACTGACCCTTTATTGCGGTAACATACCAGCTTGTGTGCTTCTATGCCAAGCACAACAAGAGTATGTCATACTCCAGTCAGGATAATAAAGACATTTCATGACCACAGTCCATCGTGACAACAGAAAGTAGCATAAAGACACCTTGTGACATCAGAGCAGAGTGTTTAAAAAAAAAAAAAGAAAAAAAGAAAGAAAGAAGAAGACACACCTACACATGCCTTGTCAGAGAAATTATATACAAGGATCACAAGCCAGCAGGACTGGTTAGGAGACTTGGCAGTCATGCAAGGCATTTGTTAGACCAGGTGACTGTTATCTAATGAGGAAGATGCCACCATAACTGACCAGTGACAAACACTCCAATGTGCACCCTCTCTTTCAGACGGCATTGGAGGCTAGAAACCATGCCACACAACTCGAAAAGTTAGTAACTTAACAAGTCCATGCTTCAGCTTAGAAACTAGTCTCAAATCCATTTAAAGACTACAATTCAAGTCATATTTCCTGCTTATCAGAAACCATATGAAATGGCAACAGTAGTCATGGGGTTTAAGGGGATACATCACGACAACCAGACAGAAAGGTCAGCCAAGCAACCTCTGTTTCTAGCCCAACTCCTGCATGCCAGCCATTAAATATTTTATAAGGATGAATAGTGACACTGTGCATTAGAGACACTCTACGAAGGGCCTGTGGCTGCCAGTTGCTGGAATGACCCCAATTCCTCACCACTACACACTGCTGAGGCTGTGGTGTCTTACCTCCAGCCGCAGCTACCTGTATGGCATGCGGCATGCTTGCCACGCTACCCGTTTACAGGAATGAAACCTGGCATTTCACAAAGTCACATGGTATTTGAGCAAACACGATAGGCATATCGGTGATAAAAACCCAGAAGTGCTGCCACTCTGAAACAAATGAGTCACAAGAAATTAAAAAAAAAGAGAGAGAGAGAGAGAGAAGGACTTACTGTGTAATGGTGTTCTGTACACTTTTTTCATTGAGCGTCATTCCTGGGGGTGGATCGTTTTGCAAGGCTAATAATTCCTTTTGTAGCCTTTTCTGTGGGAGAAAACATGATTGGGTTTATACCCCCCAAAAATAAATAAATAAAAAGTTGAAATACTGGATCAAGTCAAGTAAAATCAAACAGAGTAGTGGCTGAGAAATTTAGCACATGTGTTCATCAATTTTATTAAGAGGCCCATACCCGGAAAACCACTGATACATCAATGATATTCCAATGAGGGGTTACCGTTTATTATGTTTATTAGTAGTTAAACGTGACCCAAACAAAACGATTTCAAAGAGGTAAGTGTTTAAAAAATGTATGAAATTTGCTTTACGGGTTTGATTTATTTAGACGTTAACAGCCAGTCAACTGAACAACGCAGTTTCTGTGAAAGTGATGCACCTGTTCAGCTGTTCAGGAGGAAACTGCAACTGTTCGATCTGCGCACCGTCTGCTTAGCTCACTGTGGTGAGAGCCCGGCCACTTAACCGCCAACATTTACGGGAAACATCGGAAATTTTTCCACCTCATATCCTTGAATTATCACGCCTTTCTGAGAAGAACCTACACACGGGCCAAGTCATCGACATACAGTTCCAGGAAGCTAGCTTCTACTAGCCTTGACTTGCTGTGGATGATGATGATGGGCTAGTTGTATTGCTAGCAAAGAGCAGCCGCTAAACCTGAACAGTTGAGGATAAATGTCATCGATTTTACAGTAACGTCACCACCACTTTGGGCAAATACGCGTAGGTAAATGAAGTGGTCGATAAAGTGCCAGGAAAAAAATAGTCGGGAGGTCCGGTAAAAATCACAAAATAAGCGATCGCTGTCAATTGTGTTCTTACCTGCATCGACGCCATGATGGAAACCCCCCCTCCTCCTGCCTCAGCGCAGAGTGTAGAAACGTACGTCAGGCGGTCACGTGATTTAAGTTGTTTTGACAGCAGAAAACAAATCCACACGAACGTGTGTGTGTGTGTGCGCGCCACCGTCAACGCCAAGATGTCCGTAACATTTAGCAGATTTATCACAGCATTTCACCAGCGATAAAGACAACATAATATTTTTAAATATTCTTTAAATATGGGGGACTTCGGGCACCTCCAGTGACCTTTGCTAAAGGATGTATTTTAGTTATTAAAAGACAGAAACTTCCTACCTTTGAGGTATAACATGATCCGACGCTCGGGTGGAGTAACCGTGCCTAAAAATGAGAATAACATTGGTTTCTACAACCTCTAAGTGTGAGAGTAATGACTCATCATGACAAAATGCTTCAAAGAACAGACTTCCTGTGATCATCAGAGTATTTAATTACATTTTTCGTTTTCCTGATGATGATTATTATTATTTGAGCTGCTTTAGCTCGTTATGTTATCTTACTGTCATTTTTTTTTAGGTGTCAGTGGCTTAAGCACAGGAAGCATATTCATTTATCTGTGTAAGCAAAATTTTTGAACATTTCATCCACTTGAACTGCAATTTGATCTAACCTCCTAATGTTTCCTACAGAGAAAATGTCTCTTGGTAGTTAGAGTTGCATCAGATGTGATATAAGCTCTTGCCTCACCATGGGAATTAATAGTTGGGTGCATCACATGGTAAGCACTCCATATAGGCACCAGTCAAATGTATGGACACAGGCAACGTAAATTTCTGAAACTTGAACGTGCAAGGCAATGTTTATTCAGAATAATAAGATCACATCTATCAGCTTTACATTTTTATGTAGTTTAAGTGATCACTGACTTTTTTATGAACACGGAAATTTCTTCTATAACATGCAACACAAAGCCCTTATGTCATACCACTTTATGGGACTTTAAGGAGTCTGTACCAATTGTTTTATCCTAGAGTCATAAATTCACTTCTTGATGAATCAGTGTCATGCTGGAGCAGTACGAGCACACAGTGAGTCCTTTCAGTTATTTGATAAGTATGTTAAGAGTGTTTAAACCACAGCAGTTACTGCAGTTCTCCTACGATAGTGTAAAAATAAATAAATAAAAGCAGTATTTTCAGATTCAATACACATTTTTATTTCAGCATTGCCATGCTAATTAAATTACAGACATCTGAGGTTCATTCATTTTCCAAACATCCTTATCTGATCCGTATAAAGACTAAACCCTTTTAGTAGATCTCCAACTACTGATGTGAAAAAGCAAAACAAAACACTGAATTATCTATTTTAGTGTATACAACATCCCCACTGTTGCCTTTATCTCAAATATCTTTTTTTTAAACTTCAAAAGAAAATAAAAATAGGAAGCATGTTCATTGTGGAGATGGTACTTCATTTCATGAGGCACAAGGTACCAAAGACTGGAAACAAAGTGCTCACCAAATACGTCTTTATTAAGATGGTGTGGTGAGGAGAGATTTCTGGGGGGGGGGGGGGGCACATTTGTCACATTCTGCTATATCCATTTAACATGTTAAAATGTCATCTTTTAATACTAATGAAACAACAGCAAACCACAGAAAAAGGATTATTTTTCGTATGAAGTGAATAGCAAAACAAGTTAAATACTCAAAAAAAGAAGAAAAAAAAACAACTAAATATGTTTTAAGCTTTTTTTCCATTATCTTTGCAACTTTAGCAATCCAAAAAGTTTGCAGCCATGAGTAGTTCCAGTGCGATCTCCGGCGCGATGGGGAATTCGGGTATTTCTGTGGAGCTGTTGGTGTAACGGACCTTGTAGGTGAAATACATGCAGACCTTGGAGAGGACGTGAGATGGAATCTCTCTGAAATTCACTTCGTTGGTTTCATTCTCAGCAAATTGTCCTGCAGATAGACAATATCATGTTCATACATTAAAAGAACATATACAGGGATTTCCTCAATGATGTAAGCTTAATTTATAGGGCTGTGTTGAATTTCTGCCATTGCTCTGCCATCGTGAGCAAAACTCTTAATATTGGTCATGGATTTGATGAATCTGGAACTAAACAGTTACTTTTACAGAAACTGTGGAAGGAGAAACGATATCGGAGCCAACTGAATCTATAAACATATTGCTAGACTTATGAAAAAAAGAAAAACAGCATGTCTTTGCACTGATGCTACTGGAATAGCATAATGAACAAGCTAGATACAATTACTGAGGTATTATCCTGCTAATGTGTTTACACCGGATACTGCTACCAAACAGCCCTATCACAGTGGTTCATGTCTATGCCACTGTAGTTACTTTTCTGTTAAGGTGCACATCAGCCTACAGTGTCAAGTAAAGAGCTTCAACATAGATTTAAGTCTTGCACTGAGCATAACACCTAAAAACACCTTATTAACCAAAAATGTATTCTGAAAGCTTTCCAGTGTGCTGGCCCAAGTAGTAGTAATAATAATAATAATAATAATATTACTACATTTTATTTGAAAGCGCCTTTTAAAACACTCAAGGTCACTGTACACAGTAGAATAAAAAGCAACATAAAAGCAAGCAGTTTACACAATCATAAAAGCACAAGACATAAACAAATTTAAAATAGCAGAGTGGAGAGGTTATGCGGGTTAAGCTATTTTGAACAAGTGAGTTTTGAGTTGGGACTTAAAGAGAGAGAAGGAAGAGATATTTCTTAAATCAGGAGGTAGGGAATAGGGCTGGGCGATATGACCTAAAATCCATATCGCAGTATAATTTGAACCATGTGCGGTAACGATATATATTGAAATATATTCTTTTTTTTTTTTCTGTATAACGTATTTTCCACCCTAAAAATCCTTTAATTTTCTCAAAAATCGAGAGTGCGCCTTATGTATGAATTCTGGTTGTGTTTACAGACCTCGAACCGATTTTATGTAATACACAGCGTGCAGAAATCTGTCAAAAAATGCTTTAGTACAACTTTGGTAAGCTACGAAGCCACACTGCTTGATGGACTGTCAGAGCATTACGTCTGCTGTAGTCAGGAGCCTTGCAGATTATCTGGGTCCAAATCTCCGTCTGCTTCAGGTCCCAAAGTCAAACGAACACTGAGAGTTAAAAACTGTCAAAATTCATTCATCTTCAATAAAATGATCAGCGTTGCTGCTTTAACCAGGTGTAACAATTAAGTTTAACATCCAGGCATCAATGAAAACAGAATTTATTTAAATTTAATGGAGCTAGAAGTTAGCAGGAAGTTAGCTCACTAGTTTCCACCTAAACATGTTCTGACTGAGAGATTTTTGAATATAATGTTATAATGTTATATAATGTTGTGCTACGTGATCGCTAGCGACACAGCTATGTTAGCATAACATTAGCACAGTGAAACTGGAGGATGAACACCAACTTTTTTCCACTCGATGAAAGTTAACGTGAGGGATTCTGGTGGTTAGGGACACATGCAATCGCAAGGCAGGATGCTATACACGGGCCAAACTTCAGTCAGGAGAACAACTCAGATAATTCATCCACAATACGAGGTTAGTTATTAATATACTGCAACAACATGGGAATAAAACAGCTGCCAGAGAATTCAACATTAATGAATCAATGGTATGGAAGTGGTGGAAGCTCAGTTTTTGGCTTTCCCCATATTTCAAAAGTGCTTCATCTCTTTGCGATTACTGTCGCCCGGCATAATTTGCAGATGATAATGGTTGTAGCCGCTGCAATGCTTTTGACCAAAAGAAGCGCATGTTGACATCATCAACATGCACTATCGCAGTAGAGCGGTATAGTCAAAATCTCTATCGTTGGCCAAATTTATATCGTTTCTATCGTATATCGTTTATATTGCCCACCCCTAGATGGAGCCAATAAACAGAATTCTGCATGATGATCAGAGCAGGATAGGTAATCAAGTAAAGTCGGGCAAAAATATTTACAAGTTAATTGGAAAACAGACCATATAATGGATATTGATAACAATAATTAATTTAAAAAAGCATTAAACTGTCCAATTAATTGTAATTATATGCACCTACAAAGATATTTTTGATCAGGGATAAATGAGGCAATGAATAATGGCATTTGCACCAATGAAATCCTATTAATAGTATTGCTAACAAAGCGGGAGCACAGTGCCATCAACTGGAGAAACAGAATTAACCTGACTGAAAGCAATAACACCATCTTCTACAAGCACCACTATGCACATCTTTTACAGAACCTCACACACCCTCTAACAAAATCAGTCAAATAATAGTTCACATGATGATCATGTGGTTGAGGTACTACAATGGGATTTCTATATGTGGGGGTTTTTTTTAATTGCAAAAAGATTTAAAAAACAAAACCTCCAGTAAAAACAGCAGCAAAGCAAACGTTATGTTCTTCAGTGTTTAAATACATTTGGTTCCAAATTCCAAATAACTACTGACACTGGATTAAAGTGGACAGCAATCCAATCGGGGCTGCGCTTACAGGTTAGCATTGGTCAGAGACTAACTCAAAACACTAAGAAAACCCCTCAAAATTCACACACAAAATTTTTTTTAGTTTCATTTTTTTTGAAGCAGATTGGCAGAAACAAGCTACCACTGGGAAAAAAAACCTGGCATGACCTTCAAAGTGCAACAAAATTACTGGAGAGCATGACCAATGAATGTATGTGTGTATGATAACATTAGATTACAAATCATTCAAGTTAAAAAGTTAAATTTGCTCCTTTTTAACAATGTCAGTGTCTGAATTCTCACCTGGCCCGCTTAACATGGCTTTGATAGTCCCAGATGTCAAGGCATGTTCTCGTTTCACAATGAACTCGTGGCCATCTGACGAGATCAGCTTCACATACATGGCATCTGGCCCTTCGCAGCCACCATAGGTTCTCTCTTCACCATCTGTGAAGTAACAGAGATGGCAACCAACAATTTTAAACAGGTGTACGACAACAGCTACTGAAGAGGGACGAAGAAATGAAACCTCAGTGTGGCTACTTTAATGTGGACAAATGGGAATTGTGGATTTCTAGCCATCACTCACCCATGTTGTTCCGGGATTTCTTTAATCCTGAAAAGTAAAAACATTAAAACATCACTCTTTTTGGGGCATAACTTGCAACTCAACATTTAATCGGCTAGATTACACAACGGTTGCCACTGTGTTTGTCAAACTGCAGGTTGTTAAATGTTAACGCTGGCTATCCCGTCGAATATGATTGATCACAAACGCCGCGTAAAGTGAGGCCCGTTAAAACAAAGCTAGCTTCCTTTCAGAGATATATGAACATCTTCACCTGTAAATCCTCTTCATCCATCATATCTAAATCACACAGCAATGGCTGTGAATTTATTCCTCTATCTTACGTGTAAGCAGCCGTCAGGGTTAGTCAGCTCTGGCTAGCCTGCTAAAACCTTTCCAAAAAATTGATATAGCTTTTTTATTTTACCGCTTCTTTACAATGTAAAACTCAAACCACATAGTTGACTTTGACATACGGCAATACATAAAATCACGTAACGGAAAAGATACACGGATTCTTACCACTATGTACCTTATAGCGTAGAGAAGATTGTGTTTCAGCTAACGTTAGCTACCAGGATGTTGAAACCCGGAACCAGTATGGGCGAACACACGTCCGCAGTAAATTTGTTCCGCAGAGTCGAAAAAGAAAACTGCCCGGCTCTTTGCCAGTTATGTGTATAAAATAAATAAATAATAATATTCATATTACTATGGCTAGAAACCTTTTCTTTTTAAAAATAAAATATTGTCTTCTACGATCACAAAATACGTGTCAGGATAATGAGCGTTTAACTGTCCGCTATTGTATATGAGTCAGCATATCGAAATAATACATTAAGGTAAACAGATAAGGCTAAATAAGCAGAAGAAGTAAGACATTTTCTGGGTTTTTATTGTATTTTATCATTATTATTATTATTATTGTTTTATCAAGAGCTCAGATGACTAAAATTGGTTTACGGGTTAATGCCTTGTTAATCCTATAGAGAGCGCCTGTGTTCAAGCTTAACCTCTCCGACTGTTTCCACTGGGTTTGTGACGAGCGACAGCAGGTGCTGATTGGACATGACAGAGACATTTTATAGGGCCATAAATCTGGATTCAAGAAAGAAGAGGCGGGGGAGACATGTACTCTGTGCTTTTATATCTTCTGAAGTCCAGCCAGTACAAAATATTATAAGAATACAAAATATCATAAGAATATCGAATACATAAGGACAACATTACAGCAAATGGGATGTCGTACGCTCAGATTCAGACTGTGTCTTTGCCTGGACCTCTCTGCCTGGAGGTCTTCATGCAGGAAAATTGATGACTGTTGAAATCTGAGGCTCACAAATGGACGCAGAGTTATCTGAGCTGGGACACTAAGAGTAGTATACTGAGCATGCCTGGAAACTGTACAGTTTGATGCAAGAGTGATGAAGTGTATGTTCCTTACGGATAATATTGTGGGACTGTGATATACTTTTTCCCACTTATTCTGATATCTAGGGATCCAGAGTTCACTCACCAGTGGGAGAAGGAATCTATTTTCCAAGCCAGTTATTTATAATTGGCTGTGCTGGGTTCTGCCATAGATATCAGTGAAGAGGCAACACCAAATCTGATATTTATTTTTTGTTGCAAGGATTATATGCTGTTGCTTTGTGCTCCAGAAGGTTTTATCACCTTTGTTGCCTGTTGACTTTCTTTCTCTCCCTCCCTCCCTCCCTCTCTCTCTCTCTCTCTCTCTCTCTTACATACACAGACACACAACCAAAAACAATCACTGACCTTCCAGTCCCCCATTACACCATTAGTGCTTATGATCAGAGAGGGCGGGTGGCGGCGGCCTCTTTGATGTCCCTCTGATACGACCCACCCGGCTGCAGCTGCTCTCGGCTCTATTTTGGGGAGGCTGCTGTGGGCCCTTACAACAGGGCTTCCTTAAACCACACAAACATGCAGAACACATGCAAACACTCGTGTCATGTGCAGTGATACCATTCATCCCTGTGACAACTGAACTCTATACAGATCACACTTTCTTGTACCCACCTCTGGTGCTATGGAAAAACTTGAGCCACCAGTTATTTCTTTGTATTTTTCTAGGAAAATGAGAAACGGCTGCAGCTATTTATTGAAAAATGGAAACATACATGGAAATACAGTATATAAGGCAAAATCTAAGTTTGTGTAATTCTAACAACCTTAAAATACAGCTTTTTTCTTCAACACAGCCAACTCTGTTGAAGAAGCTTTCTTGTTATTTCTTGAAGTAGTCTTCAGGAATAGTTCTCCAGACTTTTCCTATCAAGGCATGCTTTTGTGCTTCGAATCATTTTCAAGCCATGTCAGGTTTAATTCATCACTCCAAAAGACCTGTCGGCGTTGATTTTCAGTCAAGTTCTTGTAAAACTCGGCATACCTCAGCATTTCCTCCCTGTTTTCCTTCCTTCAGAATGGCTTCTTCACAGCCAATTTTCCACTGAGGCCATTTCTTATGAAGCTTCAGTGAATAGTGGATGGATAAACTAAAGGGCCAGATGTGTCTCTCGGGTCTTTGTTGGATTTTATTCCCATTTCTTAAGAACAGTTTCCTTAGTTTTTTAGCTAATAGTGCTTTGTGAATCACCTTGTTGGTGCAAAAATACTTTATACCCTTCAAACTGTGTTACATTTGCCATTTTTAATAAAATCGACTAAAGAAATGGGAATAAGCAGTGTGTTTTTGTGAGAGACTGCTATTAACAAATTGACTAAAAATACAGTTTAAAATTGGTTCTTTGCTAAATAGTCTGTTATGTGAAACAACAATGGTTCACCCCTTGAGTTTTGTACCGTTTATATTCTTGCATGATTCACAGGTCAGTGCTAAGTGGCTTAAAAAACATTCTTCTGAAAATGTTCAGGTACAAGAACTGCACTGAAAATCAGGAAAACCAGCCAATGTCCAAGAATAACCTTCAAAGCCTTCCAAACAGCCTGGGGAACCATTGCTCAAGATCACTTTAAAATATTAAAAAGAAAGTCTGGCTTCTTAGAAGTTAAATATAAAGAAGTGAGGGGTGACTCAAAACTTTTGCATAGTAGTGTAAACACGGTCAAAGTTTCAAATAACAGTGTAAATGCATGTACAATTAATCCAAATGAGGCAAAAACACAAATGTCGGAGTGCTCTAAATGATCAGTTCATCTTTTTATTCTGCTCCGCTTGCCTCTGTATTGTGTCAGTGAAAGGGGATAGCTTCATGTGGTCGTCTGTGCTGTGCACTATACCCTCGCCAACCTCCTGTTCAAAACCTCTGTTTGCAAAGGCTAGCCAATCAGTAGAGACTCAAAGAGGCAGTGGTCTTAGACGGAAAAGAGCTAAAGCAACTTTTTTTCAGACAGATCTTCAACTGAGTGGCCACACCAAAGTTGAGTATAAGATAATTAAAAATGAGTTTGAACTGTGAATAATTCAAAGCTACTCTAATGGAGTCCAATAAAGAAAACATGCATATGGAAATGACAATAGTGGGCATACTTTAAACATTTATCTGCTGATTTTTCCATCATTAATGATAAATGGCAAAAGTGGATATGGTGTTGTGGGAAGACTTTGTCTCACTTGTCTATATTTACCAGCACACACAATTTCCTCTTCTTTATACCACAGTTTTAATTCCACATCGGTTGGTCATATGTAAATACATTAGGACCATTTTAGGAGCAGTACAATGGCCTTGGTAGAGAAGCCCTGAATGAAACCAGGTCAGCATTATAGTCATGATAGGGAAAGATGGGGGATGAATGTCTTTGGGCAATTCTTCTTCAGTGAAAAGAAGGGGAGTCTTGTCACAGTGAATCTGAGTGTACTGTTCCTTTAGCCTGCAGCCAGCCACAGCGCCCTGCACTTCTCAAGTTGGTCTTAATCCCATGAAGCTCAGCATCAGCATGACATGGTTCAAAACAGAAGCATCTCAATATCAATTTATGCTAATTGTTTAAAAAGTCTTAAAATCCATGAAATAAAAATTGTATATGAACTTTTTATATAAAAGGATTTGTTTCTATTTCTTCCACAATAACTGTGTTTGTGTAATTTGATTTACCAGAAAATTAGTGAGAATGTAAAGTATCATATGTGGCAAAGTGCCGCTTTTGATATCCTGTCTTTGTTTACCTTGTACGGTGGTGGGGTCCTCTTATGTGCTCCTTTGATAAATAGTTGAGCAGGTAGAGCTGTTGATCAAACAAATGGGTTGAGGAGAAATAGGTGCTGACATAGTAGTATTCAGCCAAAATGCCTTTGAAAATTGCAGCTAATGGTGAAAGCAGTAGGATGAAACAATGCGCTCCGAGTCAGTGAAGCACAATTATCACGAGCCATGCATTAATGGTACACTCCTGGCATTGTGACGATGAGTGTAAAACCCCAACTTATGCATCCGTTAAGACGAAGCCATTCGCAGCAAATAATGCATGAGGAAAAATAGCATCCTCCAAATCTTTGAGAAGTCTTTTCTGGCTTGCCTCAAGTTTATATATTTATTTAATGTAGTTCACGCACAATGAAAGCTTCAGCAGACAGATAAGTGGATGTGACAACCATTTACTTTGAGTAGCTTGAGGCTAATGCGTTGTGTTGAGGCTTGCTTGTTTGAACTATTATGACTCACCCTACAGACCCCTGTGATAAAACCTTCACCATGACTCACATGTCACTAAATAAACAGGACATGGAGGTCCTTGTGCTTAAATGGCATGCGTTGCTCTCTTAGGGTCCCAAAGAAGTGGCACATTGAGGCTCGACAAGTGAAAAAAGAATCTGCTGCGTGTTTAAATAATGCAGGTAATTGTTTACTTAAAAGGGACAGGTTTACAGTTTGATAACTGCTATTTGGTTCTGTTTGTGTAAATATGAGGAACAGATGAGGTGATGCTAAGCAAGGCAAGCAATGCCAAGCATGGAAAGGGGATCTGCTTAATACTGATGTCTTAGCAACACTTCTGAAAAACGCTGCCCACTGATATCTCCTCACTGCTTACTAGCATTAATCCAATTTTAGAACGGAGTTGCTTTTTGCTCTGAAGGTGGAGGCTTGGTCTCAGTTTGTTTGACCAATCGGCAGCAAATTTCAATTTGCTACCCAAGTCCTTAGTTTCTATTAAGGCTACCTGTTTAGAACATAATTATAAGCACTATATAAATATTGTTTTAGAAAGGCTAAATATAAGGGAAAAAATGTATGTCAGGTGTCTGCTTATGTATTTTCTCTGCTCTCCCCTATTGAGTCGCACACTCACCTCACGCCCACTAAACTGGGTGTAGAATCTCCACCCTGGTTCAAAATTATAGCTGTCAAAGAATTTTGTTAAATGGCCTCTATAAGAAGGTACGATATGCTTATAAGGTTTTGGTTTATATTTGTCCAACTCAGCCTGTGCAACCAAATCTTGTCCCACTTGCTCTGCCTTATTAGAATAGTAACAGAGATATTCTATACTATTACTGACAAGTTCTGCTTCACATAGGGGTTTTAGTTGCCAGGAATATATACCCTCCAGAATATTCCAGAGGGACACAGTCTGAACAGCAATACGACACCGTAAAACCATAAAATTAAAAACAAAACAAAAAATCTCCCAGTTTTGCTTTTTTCTCTTGGAGTCAGGGCAGAGACCACAGCAAGTGCAACGACATGGTGTTGCTGATTCCAGGCAGGTGCCCCTGCTGGCGTAACATGACACTAATCCAGGGCTGATCAGTGGTGGAAACAGTATAAACTGACTCGAGACAAACTGGGGCACCTGCGTGCTTCTGAACAGCTAATGTGAGACCCTGACTAAGATACTTTGATTTCGTGCCTGGTGTTTTTCCCCCTGGATCTCATTATCAGAAGGTCAACATGAGGTCACTGTTGCATGGAGATAGGTAGGAGTGAACATGAGACTAGAATTTAAAACATTTTTACAAGACAAGTAGAAATCCTTGTATCCTTCCAATGAAATCTATTTGTTGATTTTATTTGGAATTACTTGTGTTGCATGTATGCTGTCCTCTATAATATACTCACCAGCCATTTCATTTGGTATCAGGTTTGATCCTGTTTTGCTTTCTTAACCACCTTAATTCTCCATGGCATAGATTCAACAAGGTGCTGGAAACATTCCTCAGAGAATCCGGTCCACATTGACATGCTTGCATCACACAGTTGCTGCTGATTGGTCAGCTGCACATGCACGATGGCCGTCTCCTGTTCCATCACATCTGAAAGGTGCTCAAATGTGGATTGAGATCTGGTGACTAGTGGAGGCCATTTGAGCACAGCGAGCTCACTGTCATGTTCAAGAAAGTTTGAGATGATCCGAGCTTTGTCGGGTGTTATCCTGCTTGAAGCAGCTTTCAGAAGATGGGTACACTGTGGTCATAAAAGTAGACATGGTCATGAGGGCAGGATGAATCTATGCTTCCATGTTGTTTTGACCCTACCATTTGAATGTCACAGCAGAAATCGAAGCTCATCAGACCAGGCAACATCTTTCCAATCTTCTACTGTACAGTTTTGGTGATCCCCTACGAAGCTTTTTTTTTTTAGTTACTAGCCATTCTTCTCTGATCCATGGCCTCAACAAGGCCTTTTTACCAAGGAGTGGCTGCTAAGTCGATATTTTCACATCTTTGGACCATTCTCTGTGAACCCCGGATACTGAGTGTATACCATGATACCTGAAAGGTGAACTGAATGGTAAACGAGGATCAAAATACAAGAAGAAAGCATAATGTTGTTTAACAAGGCATAACATCTTTATTGTTATACACATAACTTCATCTCCAAAGACTTTGCACAAATCAGTGGGGTAATATGAACCTTGCGATATCAAAAGTCTCCCACAGTTTCTTGTTATTTCCTAAAATACTCAAACAAATACATCTGCTTTCCACATCCCCAATGGTACATACAGTACATCCAATTAGAAATAAAGAATTTTTTTTCCACTGTCAAACATTATCATATGTGCATTACATTACCAATTACAAACAAGTTATATTCATTGTCAAAATAGGTGTGCAAATTGTTAGAAAAATACCAACTCATACCAGATTCTGGATTGTGCTCTGTAAAAATCCTTATAAATAGTATATAATAATCTATATAAATGTCTCTAACATGCAATGTTGCAATTCAAAAAATATCCCATAAACACACTGTTCAGGTAAACCCTCTGAAACTCCAGCCTTAACCTTTATTTGTCAACACCATAGTTTTCTTTAAATAAATGTCAGTAGTTAGTTTTTCAGTAGTTCTGTGGACGGTTTGCAAACATCAAACTGGTTGAAGCGTTCTCGAAAAGTAACGTGCTACTCATTCCTCCACCAAGGCAGAAGGATGTGATGGATACCATTTGTGTGTTTGCCAGCAACGTTATGCAATAACTACTGAGGCCAATTTTCATGAAACGTGGTGGAGAGGTGGACTATGGGCAAAGGAAGAATTTATTGAATTTTTGGTGCAGGTTGGATCACTTCCTTTAAAACTGTGAAACAGGCTGCTGGCCTTAGTGGAGGATGAGCGCTCAACTAGTTTCATAAGAGACATTATAGTAAAGTTGACCTACCAAGAAAAAAAAGGACCGCATTAAAGAAAATCTAGACATTTTAAAGCCCTTTCTGTGATGACCAGTGTTCACAAACACATCAGCTATACAATGAATAAATAATTAATCTTGGTACAGGTGACAGTAAATGTCCGCCGTATATAAATAACCACTTTGAAAATCAAAGAAACTCATGCCATACCTGCAACAAAGACTACAAGCAGCTACGATGAGGCAAGTTAAAAGCATGGTTCAGGTGATGACAACAGTCAGACAGTCAGAGTATTTCCCACATACAACAAAGTTAAGACAAGGATGGCATTTCTTTCCCTCCCCCCCCCCCGCTTCCTCATCATTTTTGAGGTAAACAGTAGTACTGTTAAAGACTTTTGAAGGCATCTCTCTTCTCCCTGCAGCCACATTCCCCATGGCCTTGACCTGAATAAACTGTCCACAAAACTGTCTCGATCCAGTCTCATAAGCAAGCAAGCAAGCAAGCATTTCTGGGCTTACACAAGCAGCTGTGCGAGCTGCGTTTTTGCATCTTATCGGTATAGTGAAAGCAAAGAATAGTGACGAAATCCAAGCTAAATGGTCTACGCGTGTACAATGAAATAATTTTCCTTCCGATTTCATAAATAAGACATTTGTTACCCTCAGAGTGAGCGAGCTTCTAAAGTACTGCTTTCCTAATCATAATGACTGCTGTCAATTACCACTTCTCTCAAAACCAGCCTATTAAAAAGATGCGAGTCTCACAAAATAAATGGAAATAAAAAAGGATGTTCATAATGGCCATACTCGAACCTTTTGAAAGTATAAACATATTGCACTTTCAGTTACGTGGTTGTGTAACGTCAAATTACAGCTCAATTGTTGGAAATGAACAAAGGGAAAGCAAAATGTATTTATTAGTTCTGAGAAGAGAACAGATTTCTACAAGCAAATGACGGCAGGTAACCAACATTGATAGAACATCTATGAACAAAAAACTACGTTAGAACAAAAAAGAAAGAAAAACAAAGTGTTCAAAACTGTACCATGCACGGGGAGTGTTTCAAAGCAGTGTATCCTGGATCACAAAGGACGGAGCTTGAGAAAGGTGCAGTGATGTTTGGGTTAACAGAGTAAGACTGGCTAGTGACCGTGCTAGCACTGACTGCTGGCAGCGGCCATGCCCACTTTCCTCTTGCAAGAGTGGCTAGAACCCCAGAAAACTCTCCAAACACCCAAAGCGCACTCCTGCTGCGACCGTCCCCCCTCTTCAACCCCTTCCCCCAACCCTCGAGCCGGGCTCACATCTCCCCATCAAAACGTCAGATGGCAAAATAGAAAGGCAGCTGTTTGCTCCCGTCATCTAAAAGTGCATCTCCACACTCTTCCAGCACAGTCCGTCAGCCCACTGCTATCGCTGCCAAGGCAGTGGAAGTGGGCTACAGAGACCTGTGCTTGGATCAGCACATGTGTGGGTTTCAATTACGTCTTCTTTTTTTTTTTTCATTTTATGTATATTTTTTTTTAGATTGCGTATGTTTGGTTGCAATTTTTAAACATTTTCTTTATCGCACTAGACACAACATTTCACTTTAGCTTTTAGAGAAGCCAAAGGAGTGCTAATTCACGGGGCTGGCCCTTAACAAGGCCAGTGTCAGGTTGGTGTTATCGTTGCCTTCCTCTCGATTCTCTTCGGTTTCATGCTGATTCCTTTGGCCATCCCCGTGTTTCACTGGCGGCGTTTTCATGTTTCAAGGCCGACGATGCAACTGTACCAGTTGCCATGGTTCCGCTGGAACATAAGACAGTTTGTTTGTAACTTTCTGGATTTAATTGAGCCCTGTCACATTTCAGATGCACGCTGAGGCGCATCAAGGAGACGAGACATTAATTCATGCTGTGATCATTGATTTCTGTTGGAGAGCAAATATGGGATGAAACAATACAGTAAATCAGCTTACCTGAGACACAGCATCATCATGTCAGAAAATGGACAAATATAATTGCGAGGCCAATATTCAACAGCATTACCATAGCAACAAGGATTGAGTTAGGACCCTGCAAAAAATGACAAAATATATAAAAATCGTACAGTAGGGAATCAAATGTACTGTAATGAGACCTCAACGTGTAATGTGCTAGCATCCCTGTATATAAAAGATGGCGTAGCCACCATGACACCACCCACTGATTCACTGAGCCTAGAGTCTAGCGTTGTGGACATTTAAGACTTTTCAAACCAAATGTCACAAGTGACATAAATGAAAAAGTTTTAAAAAATCCAGGAAAGTCTACCCTAAAGCACATCCTGATTTAGCATCTATTTTATTTTAAATGATTTACACAAGTATTAAATGAACGTCATGCTGTATTAAATAAGACTTTAAACTACCAATTGAGCTCATCAACTCCTAGGTAAATGTTTATTCAAGTCATAAAGTCATCAACTCATGTGGGAAGAAAAACTGTCATATTGCAGTTTCCAAGTTCCAAAAGTTCATCCTCTTTCGCGTTTGCAGACATCCATCGTTTATATACAGGCCATGTTTCAAAGTCAAAACATGAATTTGAATCAATAAAATACAAAGAATAAAGTGGTATTGAGGGTATCACACTCCCTTTATCTTTCAAAGAGTTGTTGCAGTTCAGATTTATAGTTCTAGCTTAGTACAATACAAGATTAAAAGTTTGGGTAATCAGTGATTATTTCATACTTTCAACTGGAATTAGTCATCAGACAACTACTCCAGAAGCTACCTAGAATGAGTCTGATATTTAAACCTGCTTTAGACAGAAAATTGGTTAATGAGATATGTGTTTGTGTCGCACCTTTGTGCTAAACTAAGCTAATCCACTACTGGGTGTAGCTTCTCATTTACAACACAACTTTCAGCAAAAAAGCACAAATGTGTGTTTAAGTCAGATATTTTTCCAAAACCTTTGCTTTAACACACACTTTCCCATCCTGTCACTTACTGTTTCTTCCGTGCTTTCTGCAATTTCCATGCTTGCTTTCTTTGTGTCTGCGAGGCTCTTTGGCTTTAGAGAATCCTGCTTCCTGAGTTTCTGGTCGCTCTTGCTCTCCCGTATAGATGCTGCCTTAGGAGTAGGTGTACTAAAAGATCTAGGGGGTTGTGGGGGCATACGTGCCAAAGCCAGGGCACTAGGCTCTTCTTCTGGATCCTCAGGTTCTGGGGGTGGAGGGACCCTTGTAGGGGCCTTGACGTAGTAACTGTGATATTCAGTGTGGAGCTGGCCATTGACTGGAATTGCAGGAGGCTGTGAAGGGGGCACAGATGCTGGGGTGGGTTGCTGAACTTTAGTGGGTTTAGGTGGAGCTTCGATTTGGGCCTGAGAAGCTTTGGGCCCATCGGTGACAGGCTGCCGTTCTTCTTTACTCAGCTTCCTACTAGACCGCTCATCCTTGCTGGTCTTCTGACTTAGTTTCTCTTCTTTGCTAATCTTGCGGGAAGGTTTTTCTTCTTTGCTGGTTTTGCGGCTGGTGCTGTTGTTGGTGAGCTGTCCTTTCTTCTTGCTGGATTGAGGTGAGGGGGGCGGTGTGGTTGCAGGGCTGGTCGCAGGAGAGTGGGGAGGCGTTGTGCCTTTCCGGTAAAAGTGGGGAGAATCTCTCGGAGAGCTGTTCTTCTTTTCAACAGGGACCTCTTTAATCTCCACTGGCTCCTTTAACTGCTGTTTTACATAGTCGGGACCTGAATGGGGGAGACAGGTAAAACGCATTAACGTGACATACTGTTTGCCTTCAACACACAGATGAAATTTAAACCACATCTACCCTCAAGCGCAGTTAAACTTTCAAATAAAATATTCATCAACATTATATTGAAATTCAATAACTCCGCAAAGCCTAGAAAAGAGGGTCCCGGGGAGACAGAAAGAAATGGACTGATTAATGCAAGGTCACAAACACCATTTCACAAAGAAAGCCTCCCCTGCATGCTCATCTTCATCATCAGTCATTCTCTTTTATCAGTATGTCGCTTTCCTGGAAAGTCTTTTCAGTTCTTAGCATCCAATATGGCCACGCAGATAATGAGAGGTGACCCCGAGGTACAGCACTGACACACTTTGATGCGAGGAAGATCATTCCTTTTACTACAGAAAGAGCTTTTGGACTGCCTGGGTTAGTGGACGCTCACGGACTTTGAGACTAAATGAAAACTTCTCTTTCAACTATGTAGATGTTGAAATCTCCTCTAATATCCTTTTTAACGTGCAGACAATATAGCTGAATGTAAATGTAATTTCGCATGTGGGTAAAGTGACACCTTATCTGTCCCTTTTGTTCTCCTGCTGAATTAACATTTATTAGAGACATTAAGCTCTTTGTTCGCCTGTTTTTCTCCCCTTCGCCTGAATTAGATGGTGTCAGAGTGACTAAGAGGAGGGATAATGTTGCTTTGTTTGAAGTATATCAGGCGGTATGAGCAGAAAATGATTCTCTGCATTCCATATGATAGAAATAAATAAAGGCGTTATAGAGAAAAAAAAATAAATATTTGGCTGTTATGCTCTATCTGCACGTTGACTCGTTCAGCACAGACTCACTGAGCTGGAAAATGGTTGATCTCAGAGATCAGTCTTGTCTCATACATGCCTGACACCAATTAAGCTTGCACAGTACGATTTAGTCTCAAAGAGTTAACATTCATTTGCCACTCATCAGTTCTTGGAACAATTACGCAAATCCAGAAGGTAACAAGTCTATCCAGTCTCATATGAGTGTAATCGGCCTTACTGGGGAATCTTTCGGGCCTCAGTACTCTTAAGCCCAAAGTACTTTTCAGCTGCGTGGCAGCCTAATTTGTTTCATAGCCACCACAACCAATAAGACCCACTACAAACAGACATGGGGACATTTGAACATCTGTGGGGCTTAATATATCTGCTGAGCTTAATTTCACACCATAGCTCAACAAGAGTTAGGGCCTTGTGGGCGGATCCAGGCAATTTCACTATGGATGGGGACGGATTCCTTCAAGAGGTTCCAGGCATTTTCTGAATGGTTCTTGGCACTTAAACACTCCGCCCTCCCCAACACCACAGCCTCAAACAGATAGAGGACCACAACACTGGGCGTCAGGAAAATCTACACTTCTGCAGCCATGCTCAATTCCAAACTATGCCGATCATGCTTTTCCTGTTTCAAAATAACACTTGTGAATGTACAGGATATATTTATGATTGTTTTGTAGATATTTCAGGAAGTCTACATCCTCTTGACAAGTTAGTGAAGATTTATTAGAGCTGCTCTTCCAAGGAATCCTGCCAGGTCAGCTGGAACATGTACTGGTTACCCAAATGGCTGTGGTGTTTCTTTCCGTTGCGAACATTGATCAACTGGGCTGAGTCTGCAGCCTTCTCAAAGAGGGTCATTTAAATAGGCCATGATACCCAGCCATGACCAAAACAAAAATACTTGAGATACAAACATAGATAAAAATGCAAGTTTCAGCATTAGGGAGATTTTTTTGTATCCTCAACTTATTTATTTTCAATAACTCAAACACTTTACTTTCTTCTCACACGACTGTTGTATCTTTGAGGTTTATTTGAATGCGAGCTTTTGTTTAAGCTGCAGGATGCCAGTTCAGTTTATGTTAATCCACAGCACATTTTCTGCTCCACTGCACTCTTAGCAAAACACACGCTCTTTCCCTCTCTCTGGCACCCACACGCACAAGATCACACACACACAAAACACAACAGATTGGCTGCTTAAGACCTAACCAGCCCTGTCCTTAATATGAGATGAACAGCGGTAGCAGGGGGAAAAGCCTGGGGCCGGGGTAAGTGTGGGCATCAATGTTTATGTGTAATGGGGGGAGGCGGGGGGTGGGGTGGGGTGGGGGCGTGGAGTACAGTATATGCGATTACACATCTGCTGCCATTGTGCATCTGAGTACACCTCAGCTTAATGCTCATAGGAGTCAAGAGTTTTTGGATGAATGATGACAGGTCTACATGGAAATGCACACTTCCACAAAGCAAACTTTGCCACCTAGCTTTATTTTTCCACACGGTAGTTAAATGAAAATTCCTGGTTTATCTGCTTTGACGACTCATTTGCTTTTGTTTGATATACTGGATATACTGCGTTATACATGCGTTGTACATGTATAAGTCTGTTCTATGTGCCGGGATCTCAGCTTGCTCGGTTAGATTTAAGATTCATAACTCCATTTGCAGCTTTTGAGATTTTCTCTTTCTTCCTCCTACTCACACTGGCAGATGGGCAGAGGGAGCTGTTATTGTTTGGCCAGATTACATTCACTACGGTTACATAGCCTACGCAGACACATGCAGAAATTAGTGACAAACTAAAGAAAAAGCTGAACCCTTGACCCCGCACTATGAGGACACGCTGTGAGGGGATTTTGATGGCAAGGCTTGGATCCACTTGTCCCCCACTTAGAGGGAAGGATCACTGCAAATCAATACAAGGCATTTCTCCGTGATCACCTATCCGATAAAGAAAGTGGTCTTTTCTAGGATTACAGTACCCCCATTCACAGGGCATTAAGGGGGTCACTGAATGCTTTTATGAGTATAAAAAAGGGATGAATATTTTATGCTATGGTTTTTACAGTCACCAGATATTAGTCTCTTTACTCTCTCTATATATTTTAGACGAATCATGTTCAATCCCTTCAGTAGGTTTCCAGAGAGGCTCAACACATTGCTAATATGCTTTAGGTTTTTTTTCCCATTTGATTTGTTACCCATCTGTATGCATTTGAAATTATGTAAATAAAAGATTTCCCTACTGTCATTTGCTAATGGGTGAATGTGATCACTGTCTGACTGCGCTTTGTTTACAAAAGCCCACATGCAAAGCAGAACCTTGAAGGCCTCACATGCACACACGCTGACAGGAGGGACTGGCAGTAATATATCACCACTGTAATGCAATGTTTTGTCTCTGCCTGTCTGCCTTATTCTACTTTTTGGTTACGACCATTTCAAAAAAGTGGGACACATAAATAGTTTTTGAAATCTGGTCAGTCACGTAAGGTAATTTATATCCTGTATCCCTGAAAGTCAAAAGAAGGTTCTGATTTACTTTAAACTTCACATGAGCTACTGCGGTAAAACTTACTGCACACCTGCTGCTATGAATAAACAGCAGCACCTGCCCACGTCTGATTTTCAGCCTTGACAGGTCGAGGCTTTTATGGTTCCGCCAGGTCCAAGTGCACCTTGACCGGGTCAAACAGGGCAGAGCAGGACCCCCTGCTGGTCCCCTCACCCTCCAGCAACCGCATCCCCCCATACTCCACACCCTCTATGACCCATTGAAGGAAGGAACAGCTGCTCTGCCTCGGCCCAATGGAGGGGGCGAGTGTGGGACTGAGCTCGTCTCAGTGCATAAGGATTTCAGCTATGTCTCCATTAGACACCAGTGAGCACACATCGGCACCAAATATAGCCCAATTAACGTCACCCCACAGGCCACGCCCAGCTAACCCACTCTACTGCCCCTCCAGGGTGCTGTGTGTGAATCAATCATAAAGGTCAGGGTCCCGTTCCCTATGACCCTCACATTGCTTTTGAAGTACACACTCCTAATCTTGGTGATAATCTCCTATGAGTACAAAATGCCAGTTATGAACAACAGGGGGCTTGGGCCCGTTGTTGCTACCCTAGAGGATTTGAGTTTGAACATCTTTGCCTCACTGTAACATCATGACAAACAAGGTTATAACAGAAAAAATATTCTAAATAACTTTTTCCATAATTGAGAGCAACAACTGCTGTAGTCGCCTTACAAAAAAGCTGCAAATAGGGGTAGCTATTTACACTCGAACATGACCTAATTAGCAAAAGGGCAGAGCACAAACCAGCAACAATCTTAGAAAATCTGAGCTAGACTCTACAAAAGCCAGGTTGTTCATAAACTAGATATAAATTAATACGCGATTTGACTCTTTGCAGGTGCCCCTCTGGCTGTCAGCTGGGTTTACCAGACACGCTTACGTAACTTGAACGTTTAAATGCTGCGGCTCAGATGTCGCCCTGCGCCGCACATTATTATGACATCGGCCACTCTCTCATTCATGATCTGACTTATAAGGCAAGGACACTCTCCGCACAGACTTGTGAACCCGGAGATCACCCAGCCTGCCAAGCATGACCACTGTTTTCCACAACACAAACAAGTCTCCCGATGTCTCTAGCTCCCTGGCTGGCCATTTCTGCGGCTTAGTGAAGGGACATGCTTGAATGGGTCCCATTGTCAATCTATTTCTCACCCTCTATTTTGCGGTGGCTTCTGGCAAACACCCAAGGTCACTAGCTCATAGGCGTAAATATATTACACCAAGTGGAAGAGGAAAGCATAGTATAGGTCTTACACTGTAAATATAAATAAACCAAACAAAAATAAAAAGGTGTGCATTCAGTGTTTTACCTGGAGCCCACCTGCACCACAAGGTTTTTAGCAAAAACACACCTCGCTCTCTGACTATTAATACAGTAGGATATGACCCTAAAGCTCAGCTTATCTTGTAAATTACATAAAGAGTTGAGTTGACGTCTCAACTGTGAACTAGTGTATAGTGTGAAAGGGTTAGCTGGTCAAGCTTCACGTAGATAGAAGATATTCCTGTCCGGTATTAGGAACAAAAGCCCTTTATTGATTTAACTCACAACCACCCATAAGCCATTTCTACACTCCACCAAAGGATGAGTTTATGCAATGCAAAAAAAAGAACAGAAATGTTTTACATTCACACTTTTTTTTGGTCAGAGTTTATCACTGCAAATTTTAGCAGGCATATCTGAGCTGTTACTGCAGGCCTTTGAGGGCTAAGACAAAGCTTTCGGCCAGAAAACAGTAGCCGACTGTGCTTTGTCTAAGCACAAACACAGTCCTCCATTGTGGTGCTACAAATCATCTTCAGTACCTCTAGTCTTCGATTACAGACCCAGAACTCCAGTCCCTGCTCTTTTGTGCACCCAGAACAAGCTCATTACTGACTCACACACAGTCAGTGTAAACAACCCTAAAACTATGCAAATAGCATCATTCACACACAGTACCCAACCCCTTACCCATTACCCAGTCCCAAAAATGTGTTTTCATGGACAAATTAGTTGTTGGATTTTAGATCAGCTTGATTTTTTCAATGTCCCACCGATGGGTGTGAATCACATTTGGGCTCCTGCGACAGTCTTTGCTTTAACTGCAGATTCAGTGCTGGTTTAGCACACCTGCAGTCTGTTTTGTATTCTGACCATAAAATAGTAATGGTAGATAATTAACACACTCTAAAAGCCTGTGATGGGAACATGAAGCATAACAAGGACACAAGTAAGATTACCTGGCTGGTAGAAGTTGGGTGAGAGCTCCCGGGCAACCGCCCTGGCAATTTCAGATTCATGCACCGCAGAGATCGCAGCCTGGTCTGCAGCCTCACTTTTTGTCCTAGCATGGGCTGTTCTGTGAATGCATAGACAAAAATAAGTGTTAGAAAAATGGAAACAATGAAGAGCTGCTCTCCACCATGTCCACAGTAACAACACAGACATATAACGGGCACACTGGTGGGCAGTGCCAGCGTAACCTGCTGCTCTTTATCTGTCATCAAGCATCAAAGAACCTTGTATTTGAACCTTTTTCAGATCTATACATAAAATAACATAAAAAAATCAAGAGACAGAAGAGCAACATGTTTTGAGATCAATATAGGGGTATTATGGAAATGTGCTGTGATGAAGCAGAGAGAGGCCAAGGGTGACCAGCTTAACAAAGCCTTAAAAAAAACTCAGCTGAGAGGTATTGTGCGTGTCCACATGTGAAAACACGCAAACTATGGCTATAGGCAGTATCTCTGTGCCAGGGAATGAAGATGTCTCTCTCTCTCTCTTCTACCACTGCAGTTATTTAAAAATAAAGACACAATAAAGACAAAAATAAACAAACACATAAAGATCATCAATTAAAGTTGATTACTCACTTAAATATAAAAATGACAGTGACAAAAAAAATGCTCAAGTGATATGAGACAAGTGCAACGAGGAACGTGAGGATCTAGATGGGAAGTTCAAGTATCACTTTAAGAATTGACAGCTGTGCCCGCTGCCCTGCTTAACCCCACTCATCCCTCTTCCTCTCCATCTATCTCGCACTGTCCTGTGTTCTCTCTTTCAATCAATGCTCCTGTTTTGTTTTTTCCCCCGATCCTGCTTCATCCGCCTATTGGCTCATGCCATCATCCCTCTGCATCCCTACTCCTCCCCTCCCTCCCACCGTCTTGCTGTTAGAGTGACCCCATCCGGACAGATGTCTCTATTTCTGTCCTTGGACTCTGGGGCTGTCCTGTTTCAGAGGACAGGAACATTAAGATATTAAAATTCATGAGGAACCAAGAAATAAGCAAACAGACAAAGGACATGCTGAGGGTATGTTTGACCAGCTGCAGATAAAAATTCGGATTCAAGAATCTTTAACAGTATAACTCATAATGTCTCGGTTCTTGCTGCGCTTCACTGGTGTGGCTCATACTAGGCAAACTGTAGCATTCATTGTCTTCCTCAGGAAAGCTACGGCAGCTAAAAATTGACAATAAAGCATTCCAGTTACATCACACCACTGACATGCATACTGCTCGCTGCACATGCTATCATAAGGACACTGAGGCTTCTATTTCTGCAATGTGTGAAATATCCTGCTATGTGAATGGAAGCATGAATGTGCCTCGAATGTATACAGCATGCCCATGGCATGTCCTAAGGATCTTCACAGAGGAGTGGGCATTAATTAATGGCCAGGCAGAGGAAGTGATGCAGACTGTTCCCAGACAGGATATCTGGTGGTGGGAGGTGACAGGCGGAGAATGATGGGAGTAGAGGTGTGATAGAGCACTGGGACAAGAGGAGAGTGAAATGGAAGGTGAGAAAACATGGGCATGTAGAAGACGGAGATGAAATGCATGGTTCTTTTTTTTTGCCTGACATATAGCAACTTAATTAAACTTGCACTGTACACATGGACAGTTCATGGAGTGAGAAGCCTGTAATAACTGTTGTTCACTTTTTACATGTGACTTTTGCAGATTCATTCATCTTCCTGCTTCCGAGGGAAACATCTAGATCACCCTGTAGATATATTAGAGGGTTTTCCCCAATAGGAGCTCCCGATGAGGTAATGAGCTGTGAGAATTGCAGCCATAAAAATCTGAGCAGAAAGACAGCAAAATGCTTCACCGAGCAGATGATAGCTCTCTGTACAGCATGCATCACCCCAGCCAGTTAGTGGCATGCAAATCCTTCCAACAGAGAGCCAAAGTACGCATGAAAACAAACTCTTCACACATTATGAAATGAAATGCACTGTCTTTGCCATGGTAGAGGAAATGAAAAAAAAAAAAAACCTGGGTAAACAACAAACAAACGCAAACTCAGGAGTGACCTTGGAGAAAGTTTTTGGAGCGGCGACTTGTAAGACAGTCTGCCCATGAATACAAAGCAACACCTGCTCACGTCTAGCTTTTGGGTTGTGCAGACAGACCTGTGCGGGGATGCTGGGGAGCCTGCTTGCACACGCGCAGGCTGTCACGCACAGACACACTTGGCAGTTTGTAGACATTTGGACAAAGCCTTAAAAGGGTGCAAAACCTTGAAGTGACTCCTTCTGGAGCGTCATCTGCGAGATGATATTGATAAAGCCTTGCGGCTGGCTGTTTCATTAATGTGACAAATCAAGAGTGTGAAAACAGTTGAGTCAGTTTGGCAGCGAGTGTGGTGGATGGTCTTTCTGTCTGTGTGTATTTGAAACATGGGGGAGAAAAAGAAGGGGGGGAAGGAGAGAATAACTGAGCCAAAGGAGAAAAGTGGGAGCAAGAGAAAGAAAGAGGGGGCGAGAGGCTGCCCCTTTAAAGACTCTTCGGCATTTAGAACTGCTGAGGCATGCATCTCAGCCCCTCTAATTTTACTGTAGGGTTAAATTTCAGTCCTCAGGCCACAGGCAGCACGGTGCATCACGCTATAAGGGCTGTTATGCCTCGGTCGCGTGCTGAATACAGTATTATGTGTGTATGCGCCTGTTGTGTGTGTGTGTGTGTGTGTGCAAATTCCCAATAGCAAGGCTTCAGTCCATCACTCCCTAGGCTATGGCCTATTTGAGAAATCTCTTTCACATATGCTGGCACAGTTTTGAACCCCTCTATTGCCTTTCGGTCCCCTCTGCACCCATCCTGTTTTTATTTTCTGTCATTTTTCTGCTCTTTACCACACTAACCTATTCCCCTTCCCCCTCAATCCAAGCTTGATAGCTTAACTGGAATGCTTACTAGTACAAGATATTAGATGAGTCTTTACCTTGTCTGTGATAGACAACAGCTATCCTTTAAACTCCATCACTCTCTTTATTTGCCCACAACCAAGAGCAAACTATTGCTACTACAAAGCAAGGGTCATGTTCCATTTGTCTGCTCTGAGTGCACAAATCAGTGCATGAAAGGATATAATAAATGAACAGAAACTGCTGTCCTATATCTTGGCCAAACAATCCCCACTCCAAAGCAGCAGCACAGACAGTCTGCACAAATTAGCACTTAGCTTGCCCCGCACATATATCCATGCAAGGCTGCTATTGAATTCCCGGCTGGTGCTAATTCAGGATTACTCAAGCATGACTAACACCATTAGCGGTTAGCTAAAACCGACTCTGAAATTATTCAGGAATTATTCTCGGACTGAGGCCTTGGCTCATATTACCAGGGGCTGCAGCAGTGGGGGACACAATAGCTTTTGCAAATTAGGTTCAAAGGGAAAGATGGAGTGGCTGTTATTATGAGATAAGCTAACATTATGCTGAAGAGAGAGCTGTGTTGCTGTATAATGGAAATATTTATGCACGCTCATGTCTGACCGATAACATGTATTGTACTGATGTTTGGAGGGGATGGGCTCTGTGCTCGGTCCTTTCTTCTGTTTTGTATTGCCTTTTTTTGTACTGTTACTCTTTTTTAAGGACAAATAAATAAATCTCTGTTTTTATTTCACTGTCAGACTGAAAGCTTTGTTGTCCCTGATATGCCACAGTATGCACAGACCTACGAAGACTCAGTGACTGCAGAGGCTCAAACCTCCTCTGGAATTAACATCAGCGAAAAAAACTGTGTGCCTAGAGCTTCATGACACGGGTTTCCATGATAGAGCAGCTCCCGTTGGTGTGATATGTAGGTAGCATGTGACAGTGTTTAGGCAACCAATGTTTAACATCTGTTGACTATGCGTACAATAAGAGGAGTATATAAAATAAAGTCCTGCAATTAATCGAGTAAACATGGGGTTAAATATGTGTGGAAAAAATAGCAATGATTCTGTACTATTTGCCAATTTCTGATTTCTGCCATCATGACATCATTTTTTCCTCCCCCTCAGATTTTGTATTTTTCATAGAGGTTGAACTAACAGGTAGAGACAAACTGAGAAGCTGTTCCCAAACAGACTTCATTTCTGGGAAGAAGAATGAGTAGAATCAGTTTTGATTAAACAGGAAAATCCCCAAACTCTGCCAACATTTTTGGCTGTGGATTACAAACAGACCTAATCTCCCCCGCTGGTATTTTCTACTCAAGAGCTATAAAGTGAACCCTCCACCTCGCCTAACCCTCATCGGGTAACGGGCGTAACATGCAGGTATGTGAATCTATCAGGATTTTATCGTGTTCTTCTCAACACGGCACTGATCTGTGGTACATGTTTGGACCTCTGATATGTTGAAGGCCTGATACGCTCTTCGTGCCGTTACGAATCATTGGGCGTGTTGAGAGAGTGACACAGAATCTCTTACTGAGATGATCCCTCTGGTTTTGGTGAAGGGCAGTGGCGGGGATTCAGACCTCAGCTCTGTGTCAACACTGTTGGTGAAACATGGCCACAGCTGATACAGCTAATGACACAGAGGGGGAGGGAGTGATGTTGGCTAAAGAATTCGCAGCAGAGAAACAGCTTATATTTGCTTTTCCAGTTGAGCAAAAGCAAATATAAGCAATGAAAATATGAGAGGCTTGATGACGAAAAAAAGACTTTTGACAAATATGTCAATTCAGATTCACTCAGTTCACCTATGTGTTCCTAAATATTTATTTTATACATATTATATACATATAAAGTGACAAGTAACTCATAAAAGAGATCGGGAACTAATAATATGAGTTACTAATAAATACTGGGACATCAAATTTAAAAAAAATTCCAGTAAAAAGACAAAGTAGTTATTAAATATCTCACAAGCTAACCTGTATATAAGAATGACATACAATCCTTAGAAAAAGTTAGCAATGGAACCAAGATCCTATTTCATTAATGGTTATCTTACACTATATCAATTAAATGTTAGATATTTAAAAGTTTGAGGTATTTTCATATTCAATCCAAAGGTATTCCAATGGTGATTGGAGCTTGGTGACATGGCATGTACTAAAAGGCCCAAAGTGTGTCATGAAAATATCCCACACAATACCACACCGCCACCAGCACCAGCCTGAACCATTGATAAAGAGTGAGTTGAATCCATGCTTTCTATTCCAAATTCTGACCCTACCCTCTAAATGTCGCAGAAAAAAAATCGAGACTCATCAGCAGCGATTTTCCAGTCATCTTCTTTCCAATCACAGTGTGCCTGTGTGAATCAAAACTTCAGTTTCTTGTTCTTAGTTTACAGAAGTGTGCTCTTCTGCTACTGTAACCCAACTGCTTCAAGTGTTGTTTGTTCAGAGATGCTGCCTGTCAGCAGTCTGGCTATTTTACTCTGACTTTTGACACCAACAAGCCATTTTTCACCCAGAGAACTGACGCTCACTGCATATCTTGTCTTTTTCAGACCATTCTCTGTAAACCCTAGAGATGGATTGTGTGAAAACTCCCAGTAGATCGACATCTTCTGAAATGCAATGCCATGTTTAAAGTCATTTAAATCACCTTCTTTCCCCATTCTGATGTTCACTTTGAACTTCAGCAGGGTCATTTTGTCCATGTTTAAATGCCTAAATGCACTGAGTTGCTGGCATGTGAGTGGCTGATTAGGCAATTGCCTTAATTAACAGTAGACACAAAATAAAGTTTACATACCTTCTATGGTAAACTTTATTTTGTGTCTACTGTTAATTAAGGCATATCATATACACATTCAAACATATACACGCAAAAGCTTTTGACCTGCACCTTAAATAAAACGAGCAACCTCCCATACAAATGACTGCGTTAACTCCAGTTTACTCTCTCTCCCTCTCTCACATATAAACACAGATTATACCTGCAAGAAAAACTTAAAGGCCAATTAATGAGATGTGCCCTAATGAGGTCTATTGGGAATAAGTGTAAAGAAAGGGCAACTATAAACTGCTCTTGCATTATTGCATTAAAGAAAACATGGCTGATAGGAGTCCACGGTAAATCTCCAACTGGAAAACAGGCGTGTTGCACAAGCCTTGGAGGATGACTGTGTTAAACTAACGGCACTTCTTCACTCGGCTAATTTATAAGAAAAGCATCAAATGACTGACATGACGATGACGGCGGTGAGGCAGTAACCATGGTAACCACCAGAGAGATTTGAGCGAGCTGTCCAACCAGGCATCTGCTCTGTATTAATGAATCTGCAAATGAACGAGCACACAGCCTAATGTATGGGAACGCGTTTATGCACGTGCAAACAGACACAACACAGCTATTTTTAAACTCTATAGAAATAAAAGCACTTAAACTGACTCGCATAATGCATAGCTTTGTAACATAGCTGACAAAAAAACAAAACACCCCCCTCCCCACAAAGAAACAACTGCTCCACGGTGTGTCTAATTTAACTACGACGCTCAACATCTGAAGCTGAACCTGCACGAGTAAAGGTCACATTGCCTGGCAACCACTTGAGCTTAAGGAATAGTTTTAATTATGGTCTGTTCTCTCTTTCCTCCAATCTCTTGCCACTATTCACCCCACTGTCTGCACACACACACATACACACACACACACACACACACACCCATCAATTTCCTTTTCAGTGCAAAGCCAAGCAGAGCATTAGCATTAGGTTACATCTGCCCACTGCTAAATAAATTGTGATGTAAGGTTCACGCAATCTGCATGTTCTGGCTGTTTCATGAACTAGCCGGAAGACCTGTGCAAAAAAAACCCAACCCTGATAATGACACATAAAGTCTCCTATTGCAGCAATCTTGTCTCATTATCAGCAACTACAACAGCTAATGTTACGTGTCAATGCATCAGTTAAATCATCTAATTGAGTGCATTAAAACAGACGTGGCTGACTGATTCAATTTTATCAACGTGCCACGCATGAAATAGTATGCCTAGTGTATGAAAAGAAGCTCACAGGACACTAGTAGCAATTATCCAGACTGATATCAGAACAGCACCATAACTTCCAGGTAGTAAACAAGATAATGCTGCCGTCTTTTTGCAGATTAGAAAAAGTAGGCGGCTAAGTTGTAAACATCTCAATGATTAAACAACCAGTTCTGTCATTATCAGTGACATTTCATTAAATGTAGACCTGAAATCATCATATTGACGGTACAGAAAAAAAATGTGATTCATTCTCCGCTTCTACTAATTCACATAATTCACACAGCATGTCATCCTACAGGAAGTATTTAAATCTGCTACCTTCAAGGGCAAAATGTACTATTCTCCTTGCAGCTGCGCAATGAAATTAAAGATCTTTGACTTCTTGAATGGGATTTGGAGCCATAGTTTAGGTTGATTTGATACAATTCATCTCATAAGGAGCAGTCTTACAAACATGCCCCGATAACCCCACCCTTGCAACGCTGTTCTGTGAAAATCCTGTTAAATGCTTCCCAACTGGTCTTGGCAGATGGCCACCCCTCCCCGAGACTGCTTCTGCTGAAAGTGTCTTCCTGTCAAAAGGGAGTTTTTCCTTCCCACTGTCGCCAAAGCGCTTGCTCATAGAGGTCACATGATTGTTGGGGTGTTCTTTGTTTTCTTTGCAGTTTGTACTTTAAAATATACAGCACCTCGAGCCAACTGTTGTGATTTGGAGGTATATATAAAAACTGAATTGAATTGAAGTTAACAGAATTTAAATCATCTTATCATTTAATAGTCATTTAATATAGGGGATACACATGCATCATACATTTGCAAATAAATGAAATACCCAGTATCTACTTATTTTTAACTTGTTGACATCTCCCAGAGTGCGATGAAACAGATGAAATGTCCTTATAGACTCCCTTCTACTAAAAGAAATGCATCATGGGTATGGCCACACACACAGCATCATGTCTACATGTGATTACAACAGTGGATGCATGCTTCAGGAAGAGATGCTGTGTGGAAAAGCAACACTCTTACTCAGCAATAGAAGTGATAATTCTATAATCCAATCCGTGAACAGCTGGAGTGAAAGCAGCCTAGCTAGCCAATCAGAGTGGCTGAACAGATTTAGTGGGGCACATCAGTATCCAGAGGTTAAAGACCCATGGCTGTGTTAGCTGTAGGTACAAAAACAAAAAGATGCTTTTAGAGATTTTGAGATTTGCTTCAGACAAACTTAAATGACAGATGTAGTGTTCTTGGTGCCACAGATAAACAGGCATTTGCAATTATTGTTAAATGTTTGTTGCTGCCATTCTTTATCATTAAAAGCATTTATTCCTGTTTTTTATGTGACTTTAGGGTAAATATAAATACATGTGAAAATGTGTCTGGCATGTAAACATATCAGCCATACCCACGTAATTGGGGACTGAATTTTAAGGATTTTAACGTAATGTAAATTACTTTGACTTGTTACTTAATGAGTTGAGTTCCCAGAAATTAGAATTTTAATGCAAACTACTGATGAATTACTTGCAGTTTTGATAAATGATGTTTGATTCTTTTGTTTTCAAGTTCCAGCTCCTTAAAGATGAAACTAGACTGCCAACTGAATCCATTTGAAAATCTTACTTTGGATTAATGTATTTTAATGTCATTTTAAAATCCATACAAATGTTGAAGAAAATGACCAGAATGGACCTGTAATAGGATGACAGCCGTTCCTTTTGTACCCCTGCCTCTCACTCTATCACAGCTGGGATAGGCTCCAACATCCACACGACCTTGATGGATAAGCCGTTAAGAATATCAGTGGCTGCACTCGTACTCAGGGTTCGGTTTAAGGTGATCCAAAGTGACGTGTTTTGTAATCACATTACATTTTTCAGCAACACGGTCATGTGATGTGTTATACTAAAATTATTAATCAAAGTATGTAATTGCTTGTGTTACAATCATTCTTCAGGCACCTGCACCTCGGGCTGATAGAATAAAAAAATCATCAAGCATCCCTTTTTCTTCCTGAGCTCTTAAAGTACAATCAGCTGATTTCACTTTATGTGCAGAGGAGGAAAACTACTAAAACTTTTCAGGAGTCGGGATATAGACATTACTTTTATTTTTATTGCACAAAAAAACAACCAAACTAGAACATGATGGTAAAGTGCATCAAAGGCAGAAACAACTGTTACGTTGCTAACAAAACTTTGGCTGTTTGCAAGCATCTGCACAGACAGCGTGCTAACACAAACCTAGCGAAGAACCCAGAGTGATGACAAAGCTGAAAGCATGCCGACACCAGCCCAGCAGCCACAGCCTAATCTCCAACTCGTAACCAAGGCAGGGATAAGCAGTCAGCCCTGTAGCATTGTAGCCTGTACACATTTCAAAAGTAGGATCACTTTAAGTATCTTTGTGCTGGTTTTCAACGTTGAATTTTGTTGTTGGTTTTGTGTTCTAATGTAAAAAGTAAAAGAAATATTGTATGTGCAGGGATTTATATCACTGACTGTAAAATCCAATAGAGACAGTCAGAACTGTCTGTATCGTACATACTGCAAGGCTAAATATGGCAAAAGCATTGAACTTTCGGAGTAAAAGTCTATTAATGCACTGGAGAGACTGTCACAGTCCACATGCTGTGGATACTATTTTGAGGTGCTGTTAAGTTTATTCCCTGCTGGTGATGTTAACCCGTAAATCAGTGCATTAAACTCAGTTGCACGAACATTAATTTACACTCAATCAGCAGTTCTCCAGGATGCCTTCCTGAAATCTAGCAAAGAATTATAAACCACAGCTGACTGATGCTGATTTTACATACGATCTCATTTACATATTTCCCAGGAAAGCTTATTTAAATTAACGCACACACACAGTGCGCCATTCTCTGAAGTCTTAGTTGCTCACTTTTCAGAAACACTGCTTCTCTGTGTGTGTGTAATACAAAACCTGACCTACTCCACTGATTCCAACCCTCATTAACTTCTATTACATACACTATTAATTAGACAAGATGATGCACCACAATGAAGAAGCAGTCCATCTATCTGCTGGTTAATAACCAAGCAAATGTAGTATTCTAGGACATCCATCACAAACTAAATTAAGGAGCAGCTAAACAGGAAATAGAGGAATGGGAAAAATAAGCTGTACAGGGAGTACTTTTAAATATTTAATGACCGCAGGTGAACAGCTACATGAGTTAACCTCTAACAGCCACGGCCTCCACATGACTCCCTTCTACTGCCTGCCTCTTTGCCTGGCTGGCTGACTCATCTCAGTCTTCCTCCAGAAGCTGCAGAAATATGTGCCATTCTCCAAGAGATTACAAGACACAGTCACACACTTCTGGCATGTAGGTGAAACCCAATCCTATCGCCATTGCTGTGGACACAGCCCAACACCCCAATCCTGCAAAACAAGCCTCTGCTATGTGTGGAACAAAGCTTTCTTACAGTAAGTCAGCAAATTTAGTCTATCCCAGTCCTAATTTACACATATTCCTCCTACTCTTGTTAAGATGTATCTTCACGGTGCCAGGAAACGGTACGAACTCCTGTTCTTGGAGGCTGCGGACTGATTTTGTGCCAAAAATCTTTCTTTCTCGCCTTCCTACTGTTTCCCACCAGGGAGGAAAAATATTAAGAAGGAAGTAGAGAGAGAGAGAGAGAGAGAGAGAGAGAGAGAGAGAGAGAGAGAGAGAAAAGAAGCTTTCAACTCTCACTCTTGACTTTTTTCCTTTTCTTTCTTATACCCACAACTTTCAAACTCCACTTCAACATAACCCCGATGACATCCACAGGATTGTTTTTCAGCTCTCCGAGCCACATAAGACATCAAACAGCTGTTTTTTTACAGCTTGAGCAAGTGAGTAAACTCACTTTGATAAATGAAATTGCTGGAGCGCTCTATTGTCCACTATATTAATATCCTTACTAATACTGTGATAATGATTTCAACCACGTTGTCCGGCCAACAAAAACTCAGCCCCTGCTTCAACTGCTCGCGTGCTTTTCTTTCAGAAGCGCTTACTGTGACTTAATATATTGGTAATGTGTTGAAGTACAGACAAATATTGCATTACACAGTATAATTTGATTTGGTCCGTGGGTCATGTGAAACTTGCTCAACTAAGTCATGATATATGTGCCGTTGCCTCAGCGACATTATTTATAGAGCTTTAATAGCCCTAGCTGGGAAATGACTCTGGTCATTAATGATAACGATGCAGATAACCTGAGGCACACGTGGCAGGTTATTTTATGTGTGTGAGTGCACGAGCATTGATTCTGTCAGCAAAAAAACAAACAAAAACGCAGTGTTACGTCACACCATCGCACTGCCATAAATAAAAGAGAGGGAGAGGTTTAATGTGGGATAAATATAATGTATGATCCTGCTCGCTTTACTCTGACCCGTGATTCGGATCGCTGGCAGCCCCTCACATGCTTACAGTTGCTACTGTACACGCCGTCACTTCGTAAAGAGCCAAATTTGACTTGCTTTTTAAAAGGCGTGTGAAGCTGGGTGGCACCGGTACCCCATTAAATGTATGCGAATGCAGACACAGGGGGGAAAAAAAAGAAGCAACCTAACTTTACCACTGCGACTATTTGAAGCAGCATTGAGGGACAGCCAAGATGAACTCTTACATGATGTACTGACTGTTGGGATTATTTTGTTCACTTGTTGAAACACCGGATGATCTATAACTCACTACAAAAAGGGCAGGTGGTGAGTGGCTGAGGTCATCCCACAGCAGGTGACAAACAAACAGGCCGGGGCACAAACGCACCGCACACATTGTGCTTTCTTTGTTCTCTAGCAAAATGATGGTCGTCTTATCTGATCTCTCTATGCCCAAACGGACACGTGTTACTTGAAATCCCATTTATATGGTATGGACACACATACAGCATTCTCACACATGCACACACACACATTTGGAAGAAATGATAGTGTGAGTGAGATGGCGGGCTGCTATATCAGTGTTGGGACGGGTATATATTCCTGGCTGGTGCTGATAAGCCAACTGATGCCTTGCCTTATTTAGGCAGTGCTCGCTGCTGACACACTAGCAGAGAAGCACACGCTGCATGTACTCTGACTGTATGTGTTTGTCCAGCAGTTTATGTGAGCTGGAGTATGTATGTGAGGCATTCCTGTGGGGCGATAGTTAGGCTCCCAGTATGAATGCATATAGACAGAAGTGTGTGTGTATGTGTGTGAGTGTTTGAGAGAGAGATATACATGGACAGAGGGTGAGATGTTACATGGATACCTGTGCACATGCATATCTACTGTATCTGCTATGTATTTGATCAAAAATATGTAGTACACTGATTTTAGTCTGTCATTCTAGATAGCATGCTCTAGTTTCAACTCCTTTGCTTAAAGGTAGAATATGTAAGGCCTAAAAAAGATGAACTAAACTGATAAACTCAAAAAGAAAAGCAGCTGTCTTCCTCCAACTAGGAACCTAATTGGTGATTCTAAATCGGCTGTAGGTGTGAATGGGTTATGAGTTGATCGCCAACCTGTAACAGAGTGGCGATCTGTCCAGGGTGTATCCTGCGTTTCATGCTATGACAGCTGGGATAGGCTCCAAGTAGAAGAAAATATTGAGAAAGTGTAACATCCAGGATTCTTAAGGTTGTGCAGATTACTCTGTCCACGTACTGCAGAAATGATAGAAGTCTAAAGGGCAAAAAAATAAAAGTAGCATCACTTAGAATTAGGGCTGAGCGATATGAGGAAAGGAAGGAATATAACAATACACGATTTATACCACGATATGATTAAATAACCTCCAAAACCAAATGTCATTTTGGTTTTGGAGGCCTAAAATTGCCTAAATTACTACTGGTATACTCTACTGGTATAATCAACCATTCAATATTTTTTTTCCATTTTGCAATGGATGCCTTTTCAGCTGGTGGAATAAATTTGTGCGACTGCTACCTTTTGCAGCAATAGATTTACAACATGTTTTGCAAATTGGCGCGTTTTGTTCGACATCATCCATGTGAAATCCAAACAAGTCTCATTCCCTCGCTCATCTGAAACTCCCGCTGGCACCATATGTTTTCCTATCTGGGGGTATAAACACGCATGCCCAGCTCAGGGCGCCAGGTAGAAAATTTTCCCGTTGGGAGCAAGGGAGGGGTTAACGATGCATTTGCAGCATGTGGGAGGAAAAAAAACTCACAGTGAATAACGTGCAGACAGCTTAATACTGCCATGGCAATTTATACTCAGTGGTTACGATAAAGCTATTTTAACCATCGTACGTGAAAAACTCGCCATACATCGAGTATATTCGATGTATCGCCAACCGCTACTTGGAATCCGGACTAGCTGGTGGTTGTTTATTGCGAAACAATAGCAACTACTGGAGTAAGACATGCTACATACTGCACCTTTAACAAATCAATTATCTCTGTCTCTCACATCTCTTTACAAACTAAGCAAGTTTAACACGCACAGTCAAATAATCCACGCAGTATTATACACAATGATCCTGAAACATTTTAAATATGTTGAATCAATGATAGTAATTATGGCTAGTTTTTATATTATACCAAGTCCTATTACTATTACTGACTACAGCTATAATGATCTCAGATGGTATCAAAGCTGGGCACACTTTCCAGGAAAATTGGAGCCAATGAACTACCATACAGATGCATTCTATTTCTTGGCCACCAGGGGACTGACCTTGTGGTTGTAAAATGACTTCTTCTAAAAATCCCATTGGGCACTGCGTGGATCATGACCAAGAAAACGGCAAAGGTACAAGAGTGAGGACATAATTACTGAAGGAACTACTCATCCCATAACGCACTGCAAATCCAAGCTTCTCCCAGCAGGAGAAATATACAAGGAGGCAATGAGTGATGTCATGGTGGCTACATCCATCTTTTTCACTGTATATAACAATAGATTAATCAGACTCTCCACAGTGTGTCCTTGTCCCATCTTCCTCCCCTCAACCCAAACCGAAAGTAGCAGATGTCTGCCCCTCCCTGACCCTGGTTCTACTGGAGGTTTCTTCCTGTTAAAAATTAGTTTTTCCTTCCCAATGTTGCCAAAGTGTTTGCTCATAAGGGCTCATACGATCGTTGAGGTTTTCTCTGTGTTATTTGTATTACTGTAGATTAATTACCTTAAAATATAAAGCACCTTGAGGAAACTGTTGTTGTGATTTTGCGCTATATAAGTAAAATTGAATTGAATTGAATCCAACAGTATCCACTAAATTATTGGTTCTGATGATCGACTGCACCCATGGAAAGAAAAGATATATACATCCAAAGATCTGCTGCCAGCAATCTCAGAGCTGGGTCACCCATACATCCAGTACAAATCCAGACTCATGTCTATTAAATTTCATGAAAAACTATAGATGCATTTGAGAGCACTATGGACACTATAAACACCCTGTCAGAAGTGAAACTGTAATGTGGAAAACAGTTAGTCTGAGTGTTTTGCTCACCAGTGTGAAGGAAAAAACAGACATAAAAATATCATCTGTACATATAAGGTGTTGGTTAACCTTTTACTGGAGCCTGCAGAGCAAACAGTGCAATTGAACATAACACACAATGTAGGTCTCTATGAATGCACTGTGGTTTTGCTCGTATTTCTCATTCTTAGCATTACAGAGGCAGTAAGCCAAATTAAACTAATATGCAAGCATTATTGAATTTCTGTGCTTAGCAGCTTTTGTAAGGTCAATTTAACATCTCTGCTTTTATTAGATAGCCTACAGAGTAAACAGTTTAGCCAGGGATGTGTAATCAGGGTGGACTGCTCTGTGGATATACTGACAAACTGCTGAGTTCCCAAACTGCTGATCTGTAACAAAACAACAATTTATGGGAGAAGCATCATGACTCTGTAAACTCTTCAGTGGCACATAGAGTCACTTATCTCAGTTCACAGGCCTGATACAACCACACCACACCACTCAAACAAACACACACACACACATATATGAATGGACACACTGAAAGAGCTGTGTGTGTACAGAAGGTCACTTTACACAGATAAGGGCAAATGACAACTGTGAATGAGAGACACAGAACTCCACTCCACTCTACCACATCGCACTAGCTCTCTATCGACTGGCTGATCACGAGCATGAGGTCATTGGCTCCACCCCAGAGGCTGATGGGATAGCTCTTCTGTACAGTAATCCACAGGGGAGAGGCCGGTGTGTCCTCTCTATGCCCTTTTTATTATACTCTCCCTTCATTTCTGTCCACTCCAGACTCTTCAGAAACCTCTTGCTCAGCAAATGTGCTGCACTTCCGATTTCATTCAATCAACATCTATCCCCGGCTTTCTCGTTTCCATCCATTTCACTCCCTGTATCCTCTACAAGCCCATCTCCCCCCATTCCCTGTGGATCCGCTGGGTACACTCCACATTCAAAGACAGAGAATCATGTGACTGGAAGTGGATCGATACGAGTGCATCTTTTGCCCGGCACTGTACTGTATAACGATACTTACATAATCTGCTTGCAACAATGACAGTCTGCCATTCTGGCTCTTTATAACACAACTGCACTTTTAAAAAGAAAGAGAAAAAAATTCCAGATGCCAACCAGGCCGCAGAGGAACCTGCTTTGAGATTTCCAGCTGCACATGAAGTAGTGGCACATGGCATCCAGTAATTTGATCGCTTACTTCAGGGGACCTCGTTGACTGCCGTAAACGCTTTGCATAAGCTCGAATGCTTTTGCTCTTGTTGCTTTATTGCTATGAATTAGATCATGTGCTTCCTTGTGTAAATTGTTGCTCTAATGCGCAACAGGACAGGAGCTCAGACGGCTCATTCTTATCAAAACATTATCCCTTTTTTTAAAATCTTTTCACTGTAGGTTAAGCCCAGTCTTATTGGCTGTCACTTACATAGATGGAAGTCCCATATTAACAAATATCCACAGTTTCAAAATAAAGTATGTTCAATCCAACTAATGTACTCTGCATTCTATATCCTTGAAAACAGCACAATAAAGCATCTTCCCTTCCTGCTCGCAGGAGATGATCTATTGTATTGGAAAAAACAATAGTTGCTCATAGAATTCACTATTCAGAGCACTGTGGTGCTCTGAATGACTGGGTTCACATTTGAGTAGCAATGCTCTACCTTTAACCTTAAGATTGAATTTTTTCCTGGTTAAAAAACAAGCTTTTGATGATTATTCATTTAGTCCACAAAATGTTGAAATGATGAATATGTTTGTAAATCGTCAAGGCAATGGTGACAGTTTAATACTGTATAGTTGTAGAGCAGCCCAACATGTTAAAAACATTTATCTTTATCCAGATTAATTGTCGGGCTTTAATCGTGGCCGTGTTCCTGTGTCGTTTAGTCAGTCTCTACTTTTATGGGAGGTCATGTTGGTCTTCACAGAGAGAGGATGTCACTGATGGGGTCATCTCGCACAAAAGCCAAAGGCAACTGGAGTTCAAACCTTCTATTTGTAAGGGATAGCCAATCAGGAAGTCCTTTTGTAAGACAAGGCTCAGTAAAAGGTAAAAACAATAATTAATGATTTAATAAACACAGTGCTACAAAGAGCTTTTTCTCAAAATACACACATTAAAGCGAAGCATGGATATCCCACTACACAGCTCATGCAAGCGCTAGTGTGAGCCATAGCCACAGCTATAAAAATTAGTTTTCACTAGACACACAAAATGAACCACTGATTTAGTTCACTGATGAGCTGAGGAAGGCTGCTGCTACAACGCCAAATGTGTGGCTGCTTCTGGTTTTAAAATAGGAGTGTTGAACAGTTAAAAAAAAATGCTTGATTAGATGATTGATTAGACCGACGGCTGGAATAACATCTTGGCAATTCTGTTGTAGCACTGGAAAGGAATTGCACGGGTTTTTGCATGATTTCTAAAATATTAAAATGAACACCTGTGGATTTCACTGGAAGGCAATGAATGGAAGCAAGGAAATGAGAGGCTAGCTCAGAAACTCAGAAAACTGAGCAGGATGACTAGCTTGGTGAAAAAAGATCATTTCCAGGGCTGAAGTCCAATCTGATACCACTGATGTTGTAGACAAAGAAATGTAGGAATTTGTGTATCGTCAGAGGAAGTGGCTGGGAATCCAGACTGAGCAGGATTAAGGAATCTGGGAGTGTGTTTATTAATGTTAGTTAAGTCAAAGAAATAATGTATTCTTACATGATTTAAGAGATGACTGAAGGTAGTTAACAAAGGTTTCAGTCCAAGAATAAAAATGTGAAGCTCATGAGCATAATAAGCTCACGTTAATGAAATAAGAAGGAAGATCTGATTCTGAAACCAAAACGAGATGAGTACAGTGCTTTTGTTTTCTCTGGTCAGTAGCTTTGAACACCAATCTGGTAGACGCTGGAGCACAGCAGTAGCTGTGGAAACGACCCGGTAAAAGCAAAAGAGTCTCGTTGGTGTAGGAGGCAAGACAAAGAAGAGGGAGGGGAGATAGAAACAAAAAGCCAAACACGAGTAAACCTCAACACACGCTGTGGGAGTCAGGCAACCTTCAGGTGAAATTATTTTTAATAGATTAGTAAGTTAAAAAAATGCTTATTAGCCCAATGCCAACAGGTGTTTTAAACTGGAAAGCAATCCCTGTGGAGGGGTTCTAGCCCATGAAATCCAATGGAAATGTTCATGGATAAACAGGAGTAATAGGTTATCTAATATTTTACTTTATATCCAAATAAAAATTACATTCCCCACACCCTCTACTGCTACTTTGTAGTTAGCGTATTTATAAAACATGGGCATTTTAAACTTATTTAATCACCTAAAACATAAAATCTGCAAAATTGTGAACCTGTGCCCAGCAGGAAAAAACCCTCACAACTGAACTGACTGGTACATCAAGGTAAAAGTCAAATGATGGTTCATTATGCTGTGAACTAAGAAACACACATGTGCTTTTAAGTTTTTAAGATGCTTGTTGATGTGTTTTCAGGGATGCAAATTCATGCACACGACTTGAAAAGGGGTTCAGTGGTGGGGAAGAGTGGGGGAGGGAGAAATCAAAACATGGTTGATTGCAGAGAGACCTTTTCACAGCTTGTACACATCCCCTCAGTCTTCAGTCTAATAATTCCCTGATGCAATGAAACCAGAGGATGTCAAAGCGATGCCGCATACCCTGAACTGTGTCCCAGTAGGAGGGAGGCTTTAAATGAAAAGGTCACATCTCATCCACCTGTTAAAGAGCAGATGCCACATCAGAGCAATGCTTGGCAGTGGGAGCAGGTATTGGTACTGGGCGCACAAGATGAGCTTGGCATAGGAGCAGGTATGGCTATAAAGCTCACGCACATGAACTCACAGACACTCGGCTACAACGCAAATACACACACACACACAAAGACACGCGTGCAAGATGCCTGACCCCTCTCCCTAGGAATGAAAGACACGGGCAGAGAATAGAAACAGAACCTTTTCCAGGGATGATCACACTGGCAACACAAAAGCCTCGACTGTTGATGTTGCATAAAGGTCGGAGCTGTTGTCATGGGACTTCACTTATACAAGACTGAACCTTCAATCAGACCAGGAGATATTTGTCAAACAGGACACTGCTGTGACTCCTCAGTGGTGAAAATAAATGCCTGAGGATTTTCATCCTGTGTGGGCTTTTTTTTTTTGTATTTACACAGTATACACCCACAGGTACATGCAGGAGCATGAATGAACACCCACCCACACATAAACACAGTACCTGGATGCTGCTATTTCCACTTTACTCCTCGCAATGGCTGCAGCCCTCTGTGCCCCCTCCACAGCCCGATCTACCTTCTCTTTGGTTTTGGGGTTCTTAAGAGGAATCAACTGCTTTCTTATTCCACGCACCAGCACATTATTTTTGTACTTCCCTTCTTCTTTGGTGCCGTCTGGGAAAACCGTGCACCCGTAACCATGGCGCTTATTGTTAAGCCATTCTCCTTCATATTTCATCCCGTTGGATCTCTCTGATACACCAAATCCATTGCGCTTGTCATTCTTCCACTCGCCCATGTACGTCTCAGTTGTGGTGGCGTCCACATGGTCCTCCTGAGGTAGGTCCTCATCTGGCAGCTCGCCATCACCGATGGATATGGTAGAGTTGGCATCGCTTGAACTGATGCGGCTCATGGTGGCGTCACTTCTTGCAGAGCTGCGCTTGCTGGAGATTGAGGTCCGAGAGTCAGACTTGCGCAACTGTCGCAGGCTGCCAAAGAGCGAGCCGCGGCGGAACAGGCCCTTCTTCTTGCCGGTGACAACTTCGCTGTCCGAGTGGAAGTTGAGGACGAAGCCACCGCGGCTGCCCGTTGGAGTGTCTGCTGGGGAGGAGAGGTCCTGGAGCACTGCACCATTGCTCTGCTCAGAGCGCAGGGAGGCCATAGACGTACGGAGTGGAGAACGGATGACAGTGGCCATGCCATAGGGAACACTCTGACGCACACCATAGCCGTGTCGCATACCACCCATCCATTGGCCTTGATAAGTTCCTGAGTAAGAGGAAGGTATAGATCAATGAGTAAACACTTAGTCTCAATCGCTACTTCGAGCCTATAATTCTTCATGACTTTGTAAACTAATATTAACTATAAGATAATGCTTTAAGCTGAGGTGACCTTGTGATTGGTAAGTTGTGACTGGTCAATAGGGCACAAGTATAGCAACGACATGCATTTACTATAAATATCCCTAAATTTGATTAGAGCATTGTGTTGTCATCTTCAAAGTTTGCCCCATGCGCAATGTGTTTTCAGCTAATACTTCAGTTTGCCTATATTTAATTTGCTAACCAAGCTGGCTAACTAACACTAACATTAGATGATAACCTCCACAAACCAGTGGGGTGACAACAAGCTGGTTATGTCCATTTTCTATTGCTTGCAATAAAACCGATGATAATCTGTGATTATATACATGCCTGAAAAGCTCATTTCGTTTTACAACAACTTTAAAGCCAAAGCAGGGTAAAAAAATTTTAATAGGCTACTCATGGTCAGAAGAAAGCTTCTCTGTGCTCCTCATGCACAACCTGCGTGTTGTTGACCAGTAACTTTCTATATCAGCAACAAGACCTTGAAGCCTTGCTTTGTTGGTGCAGGAGTATGTCAGCTAATGAAATGTTTTTTCTCCTTCCACTCAGATATGGGACTGTGAGCATAGCTAACCCAATCACAGAGATTTGATTAAGGTACAGATACTAAAGATCGCTTGGGATGAATGTGAATCACTTAGCCAGGGGCCTATTTTCAGGCAGCTACTAACTCCCCCACTGACAGTAGGCACATTCACCACCATCCGTTTGTCTGTGACGACAGGGAATTGCTATGAGTCACATAATGAGGAGAATACTTCATTAATCCCATTTGGTGCTGCTGAGCCCAATGAGCAGGTTGTCGGCCTACCCTACTGTTGCTTCTTCAAAGTGTCATATTACAATCCTAAGCCTAATAATAAGAAAGGCTTGTTAATCCAGTGCCTGAATCTCATTCACCAATGCAATGAAATAAGCCATAACAGTCAGATTCTAACAGAAAATGATATACTAGTCAGGGGAGGAATTTAGATGGATAAACAGGGTGAGATTAACAGGCTGGCTCTGTGCTGCAGTTCAATTTGGTGACCCTGCAGATCAAGTTATCAGGATGTTGCGGAGTCAGACAGCCAGATGTTCTGTAGATCCTCTAGGATCAGCTGATTCCCAAAGCCCAGCCCTCTGCAACATCATATGTGAGGCATTTATTCTGCACCATAAGGCCTCCATTAGGGGAGGATGATGCTCACAAATCACCCAAAGACTTGCTTGTTTTATAACAGGAGAGGCCTGAACAACAGGCAAGCGCTTGTTTTTTAGGCTTCCTGCGATCTTGTCTCCCTCATCAGACACAGGTCCTTACATAAACGCAATCTGTGAACACACCAATGATTAGTGAGATGACTGACCTCTCATTTTCAGCAAGTACAAGTCCTGTGTGGGACTTAGCTCTTTCCACTACAGATGTGTGAGTTCTTTAGTCTAGACACATGAAGAATAACTTTAAATGCTACCAAAAATGAGCACCTTCTCGTGCTTTATACACATTACACTTCATTTAAAACGGCAGCATGTGCACCCTTCAGGACATGTGTTTTTATAGTTAAGGTTCAAAGGGAGAAAATGACAGTGAAGCAAGTGATTTGAGTTTGAGTCTTTAATTGACTTTAAATGGACTGATTTGCTTTCCAAACTCCTTCTCCGGGAGGCATGTTTCCAGTGAGGAGCAGTCACTCTCCTCCCACTGTCATATGAGGAGCAACCGGTAGTTGCCAAAAGAGATGTCCCTTGGAATAAAATAGGAACCGTGATCTTAAACGGTATTCAAAAAGTTAACGTTACCACCGGGGTAAAGAGTCAGTTATGCTGGGTAAACGACGAGGTGACTGACCACGATGCGCAGTGCGCAATCTCAGTTTATACTCAGCTCATATCAGATGGAGATTCACGCGCTGGTGTGTTACAGTGAGCCTTCCTCAGTTTGAGTCTGAGCATCCTACACACGAGCTACATAACACATTACCACTCACCGCCGTTAAAGCGACATGCACGCTAAACAAGCGATGTGCCATATCTATTAAAACCTGGTGCCTTACCGCCATCTCCATAGGTTTCGATCCCATATCCATCCTGTAGACCGTTGCTCCAGGTCCCGTCGTATCTAGCAGGTGTGTTGTGGCTTTGCCGAACGCCGTACCGACCCTTAAAACCATGACTCCACTCTCCTCGATAGATCCACTTTCCTTTATTCTCCACACCCAGCCCATGGCGCTTCCCCTGGGACCAGTAACCCTTGTAGGTATTCCCGCTGGGCCAGGTGTACACGCCAACTATTTCAAAGCCGTGCGACCAGGACCCGGCGTACTCGCCTTGGCCCTTGGGTCCGGTGCAGATCCCATGTCCGTGGGCTTTGCCATCCTCCCACCCCCCGCAGTATGTGCCACCATCGTCGAAGTCAAACCTTCCGCCCGTCATTCAGATATAGACTGGAAATAAAGCAGATGGTGCGCTGCTGCAGACTCAGGATTCTCCAGGACCTGGGCTGGAGGATCCAGGACCGGTGGTGTGATGAAAGGATGAGCCAACAAGATGATGACTACAAGAGCAAAAAATAGGAAGGTGAGGATGGTGGACTGGCGCTTCCAGACACTGACATGTAATACAAAAGGCATGCGTAACGGTAAGTGTAAAGGTATGAATGGTGGGCGTCATTTACCGGAGGCGCACGCTGGACTCTCCGCTGTGTGTTGCTCGTCTCCCCCCTCTCACCCACTGATCAAAGGAGGGAGAGAGAGAGAGATGTACCGAGCCCCTGTTGAAGAAAGGCGCTGGGCCAATCGCAACGTCACGCCACAGGGACCTCCCACTCTCCTCCTCTCCCCCCTCCACAAAGCGCCCGAACGCCTCAACTTCGCCAAAATAACAGGCCACTGCCAAACTTTACATTTGAAAGACCCGCCTCTCTTTACACAGACTAAATTCCTCAATTATCACTTCCCATAATGCCCCCATTACAAAAATATAAGCTCGGTCACATATGATTCAATCCTCACCCATATTACATAATATTATTATATGGCCTATTTTGTGAGGCGATGGTCTGATGCTGTTTTAGACAGTCATTCTTTAACACACCCATCACTTTTCTCTTGTATTCGATACGCATCCTGGATTAAGTAGCCATATACTTTGATTTTCTAAATTAAATATTAATATTATTATACTTATTATATTATTTAAAAAAGATCAATCATACGCTGGGCATGCATTTCAGGCAACAACTCCTGATTTCATAAGTATTAAAAAATCAATTCTAATAAAAATGGTTCAATGTATTATGTAGAACATGAAAGAAACCAGTTTAATTTACCTGCGTTTAATGAGTAAGAACCAGTATCGCTTTATATTATAGCACTGACTTAAAAACAAAACAAAAAACACACATCAGTTTTTGTATCAGGCTGATAATATTCAGACTCGAGTGCACCAGTAGCAGCCACAGTGTTAGATAACAGCGACCTCTGCTGTACCAGCGTATTCATTGCACTGCCTCAGATGAGGAAGGGTGGCCTGTGACGTAGTAAAGGATTGAACTGTGCACTTTAAAGGGTGTTATTTGTTGTCTGACTTTGTTAATTATTATACTTAGGATTTAAAATTTGGCACCATAGTTGTAGTTTTTTTTCTATTAATTAAAAGAAACCCTTAGTAAAATATTTCCACTATGCTAGTCTAAGGAGCAAGAACGTGAACTAGCAGGGAGGGGGGTGAGGGTGCAAGAGAGCGCAGGTATACAAAAAGAAGGAAAAGCGCAGGTTTCACATGAATACCAACACCTGAATGCGAGAATGTAATTAAAAAATAATTACTTTATCTTTTAATTTAAAAGAAATACATAAAACAATAATTTCGCGTTACACTCCGAGCCAGAGGGGGGAGTACTTTGTCGACCGCGACGCCCCCTCCTACAACAGTAACGGATAAAATGGCGTCCGAAAACAGCTCTGAATCTCAAGATGAGAAAGCAGCTCTTATAAACCCGGACTTAGAGCAAGATGTTCATCAGGAGTGCGGCACAGTCGCAAAACAGCGCGAATCCAAACTGACGCTGTATCACTGGACGCAGTCGTTCAACTCTCAGAAGGTGAGCGTCATTAGTCTTTCAGCACCACAGTTTAGTGGACAGCTCCCCATAACGGGGTTAATTATGACACTGTAGGACTGCAAAAACAGCCCTGCTGCTGTAGATGGTTTAGGCTTTGTATAAACCCGTTCCTCTTTGTTTTTTTTAAATAATTAAAACAGTTAGTAGCTTGACTGTCTTTCAGCTCTGTCACGTGTAACAGCAGCTCAGCAGCACATTTCAGTGTATAGACATGAGTTTTCCATCCTTCAGGGTGTTTCTCAGAAATACAGCAGGTTTTCAGACAAGCTTATTTTCACTTCTCATTTCCATTACTTCTTAACAGAATCATAAGGAGGTTCAGCTTCCTCTCAATCCACCCACCTAACTATTCATGCACTTTTGCTGTAAAAAATGCATCTGTAATTTTTAATTAAAGGCAGGTGCTGACTGGATAAAAGAGAAGCCAATGATTTATTTGAAAATTGTGGGAGGAGAAAAGAGAGCAAGGTTTTATTGGCAGGGAAATAAAAACAAGCTTCCTCCACAGTCCCAGTCACAATAAGTTGTTGTTTTTCAGGTGCGTCTTGCCATAGCAGAGAAAAGTTTGCACTGTGAAGAGTACGATGTGAGCCTTCCTCTCAGCGAGCACAATGAGCCGTGGTTCATGCGTCTGAATCCGGGTGGTGAGGTTCCAGTCTTAGTTCACAACGACAATGTCATCTGTGACCCAACGCAGATCATGGACTACCTGGAGCAGAACTTCAATGATGGTGAGATTGATGCAGATGTAGCTGCTAGTCCCTAGAGGAGCTGCAGCCCAAAGCTCTCATTTATGACACCAAAACTAAAATATTATATCAAGCTTCAGCTTCTTAGAACCTTAAAAGAGTTCATTTCATTGTATTTTCTGTCTGCTTTTATGCATTTCCTTGTATCACACATTTGTTGATTTTTCAATAATTTCATTGTTTCTTTTCTAAATTTTTATTTTCCCTTGGTGTGCACTGATCCATAATAGCTAAGGGTCTGCATCAAATCACCTTAGAAGGAAAGGACATCTGGTAAGCATGAAGTCATTTAAGGAGATACCCAAATGTTTTTAAATCCTCAGGCAAGAAAGTGAACATAAAGGCTTTGCTGTCATCATGTCTTCTCCCTAACCTAAGTCAGTAGTGTATAAACCCATAAAAAAAACCCATAAGAAACAAAAATATTAAATTCCAAAATTTGATCCTTTTCCATGACTTGTTTGTCTCCAGAGGGCACTCCGAGGCTGGTCCCAGAAGAGGGCAGTACCTACTACCTAAGAGTGCAGCACTACAGAGAGCTGCTGGACTCACTACCCATGGATGCCTACACCCATGGCTGCCTACTCCACCCTGAAATCACTGTGGACTCCCATATACCGGCATATGCTGCTACATGTGTACGAAGTAAGACGATCTGAGCCTCATAGCTGTACAATTTTCAGCTGAATATCAAAGAGACTGTACACTATACCCTTAGTTATCCTAAATCAATTTCTGCCTTCTGAATCATTGTACTTAAAATCAGATAAAAGCTAAAAATATATATTTTGTAACTTTACATTGATGTGCAATGTAACCTTTTTTTATGATTTAGATTAAAACCTCTCATTCGCACATGTTGATACTGGCATTTCTTATTTCACTGTAAAACTCTGTAATAGTGGGATTAATTTTGTGCCTCATCATGTCTAATATTTTTCTTATTACTATTTTTTGTGGTGACAGCACAGATCGGAAGCACACAGTCAGAGCTGATGAAACTGGCAGAGCAGAACCCAGAGCTCAAAGACGCTTATATAGCAAAACAAAAGCGCCTGAAAGTAAGTTACTCTAATTACCAGAGAGCCAAATGTCTTTATCAAGTGTCCAAATGAGCCTTGGCTATAGAGACACACTGTCCACAGCATATTTTTGTTAAGTAATTTACTACAAATTATGTAAGAGTCACTCAGAAGTACACTGAGTAGTGAGATTTCAGACACCTACTAATCCTCTGTAATTTAGTGAGTGTCATTATGCCATCTGGTATTGCATTGCAAGAAGTGTACAACTTTATTTTTGTTCCATTTTTCAATTTTTAATAAAACTTTAGTGAACACATATAAAATAAATCTGGATATTTATAATTGAGCTATTCATATATATTAGAGCCATTTCTTATATTTTGTAATTTGGTAATATATTGTGTTATTTAATTTAGTTTAACCTGTCACGGTTCTTATTGTTTTGGAGCAACTGTAACCACATCATTTTCTTAGGGGTTAATAAAGTATTCGGATTCTGAAATATAAGTTAAAGAATTCAGACAAACAAAATAGTGCACATCAAATGTAGTAAACCATAAAGTAAACAGAAGCTAACTAATAAGCTAAAGAAGTGGTAGCTAGCTAGCTAGCTTTAGCAATACTGCTGTTAGTAGACTCCTAATGTAAATATGTGAAATGTAAATGTAAAATGTAAAAACTTACTTTTTTTCCCCACACATGCAGTATTATCTGCAGCAGAGGCCTTTCATTTTTGAGGAACCAACCTCCTTGCTAATCATGTTCTTTTAATCACTAGGCAGATGTAGCTAACTTCCGCAGTAGCATAAGTTTCAGTTAGAACAAAAAAACTAATAAACCCAAAACAAAACAGATAAACCAAAAAACTAGATAGACCAAAAAAAAATTAACATTTCAAAAAATGCAGTGACACTGTGTAAAATATAAGTAAAAACAGAATGAAATGTTTTGCAAATTTTATAAACCCATATTTTCATCAGAACACAAAAAACATAGCAATTGTTAAAAATGAAAAAGAAGAATACTGGCCAATTTTGAATTTGATCGCAGCAACACATAAACAGAAAACTGTGTGTGTCATCCACTCTTTTTAATAACAGTATGTAAATGTCGGGGAATTGATATGCACAGCTGCTGGACCTTTAGGCGAGGAATGTTGTCCCATTTTTGTCCTACAGAGGATTATAGCTTCTCAGCAATCCTAGATCTTCTTCATCATATTTTTCATTTCACTATACATCAAATATATCTAATCACGGAAAGATCTGGACTGCAGGCAGGCCAATTCAGCACCCAGACTCTTCTACTAAGCCATGCTTTTGTAATAGACACAGTATTTGGTTTAATGTTGTCTTGCTGAAGTTTGTAAGGCCATCCCTGAAAAAATATTATCTGGATGGGATCATATGTTGCTTTAAAGCTATATATGTCTTTCAGCAATGGTGGTGCTTTTCCAGATGCAAAGCTGCCATTATGCACCCCCATGCCATCATAGATGCAAACTTTTGAACCAAGCGCTGATCACAATCCAGGAGGTCTCTCACCTCTTTAGTCTGAAGGACACGGTGTCTGTGTTTGCCAAAAAGAACTTCACATTTTCATTCATCTGACCAAATAACAGTTTTCCACTTTGCCTCAAAGAAGATGGCGGTATTTCTGGATTATGTTCACATATGGCTTCTTCTTTTCGTAATAGAGCTTTAATATGCATTTGGGAATGTCACAATGAACACAGTGATTTCTCTTTCCATGACAGAATCACCCCAGTTCTTAATGCAGTGCTGCCTGAGGACCTGAAGATCGCAGGCATCAAAAAATTGATTTAAAGCTTTTTTCCTGATTCTCTGAATATTTTGATGATGTTATTCACTGTAAATGATGATAATAATGACACATTACTTTTATAGCCAGTCATGTTATTGACCCTCTGCCAGTTAACCTGATTAGTTAGTCTTTTCTTGCCCCTGTCACAACTTTTTTGAGATCCGTTGCTGGCGTCAAATTTTAAATTAGTTAATATTTTTCATAAAATAGTAAAATGTCTCAGTTTAAATATTTACTATGTTTTATATATTCTCTTATGAATAAAATATTTAGTCAACGATAGTTACAGTTCTAATTTATTCTGTTTTTATTTAACGTTTACAGCATCCCAGCTGTTTTGGACTTGGAGTTGTACCAAAATGAAGACATTACAATCATTCTGTGTTGTAGCGGCCTATCTGATCATTTTAGTCACTTTCTGTACGTCCACTTGAAGTAAATATACGCTATGTGTTTATATTTTCTGTAGTCCAAGTTATTTGACCATGACAACATGAAGTACCTGAAGAAGCTTCTTGATGAACTGGAAAGCGTGATGGATCAGGTTGAGACAGAGCTACAGAGAAGGGTGGAAGAAACACCAGGTAGCCACAGCTGTTCGTCACATAGCAGATACTGTATTAATCAGTCAAAATTTAAGAGCTGTAGCTTTTTAAATAACATGTAGGATGCTTTTCTTATCTTCTTGTATTTCTTATCTTCTTGTATTTCTTATCTTCTTGTATATTCTTATCTTCTCCTTCCTCTTCCACTTGCAGAAGAAGGCAGCCAGCCCTGGTTGTGCGGTGACTTCTTCAGCTTGGCTGACGTCTCCCTGGCAGTCACCTTACACCGGCTGAAGTTTCTCGGCCTCTCTCGTCGCTACTGGGGCAACGGTAACCGCGTGAACGTGGAAACATACTATGAACGTGTGGTGGAGCGCCCAGCCTTCAGGAGAGTACTGGGCCACGTCAACAACATCCTGATCTCTGCTGTCCTTCCTGTGGCCTTTCGCGTGGCCAGGAAGAATGCACCGGCTATTGTTGGTACCACTTTGTTGATAGGCGTTCTAGGAGGAGCCACATACCTCGCTTTTCTTTACATGAAGAAGAGGCTGACTGCCTTCAGTTGAGGGAAACTGAATTGGTTTGAGACCAAAGAGGGGTTTAAACAAACTCAAAGTGTCTAACGCTATAACACCCAGCATACGAGCAATTAATAAACATATGTTGCCCGAAATTGTTTTTTTGGGATGCTGGTTGCACAAAACACACTGCTGCATCACGCACCAAAGGATTGATTAGAAAGTCCAGCCAGTGCTTTCGCATGTTTTGCCATTAATCAAAGGTGCCACATCTGATGAGTATGCATCTGGATGGCACTGTGCATATTCACCAGTAACGATTTGGTAGGCAGTATGAAAAGTATGCCAACATATACAAATGCTAAAGTAGTTGGCCTGAAACAGATAATAATGGAAATATGATTGGGTCTTGCATCAAAAAGGCCATTTTAATAGGCAGATTGTTTTTACAGCACATGTGGCTGCACATGAATGCGCCATCCCTCTTCGGAAGAATCTGGACCATCCAATCATAACACAGCAGTGACGCAAATATAAGGAAATACGAGTAGACTTTCATACTGTAGCTAAAGTGATGAAAGCAATTACTATCTGAAAGCAACATATTTATAAATCCTGCACAAAAGGCATACTTGATATTTATTAATGAACTAAGATGTGCACAAGCGCTGAATAAAGGCATCATTGTGTGTATTTTTTTAAATTAAGGATCAGTTTTGCTTAACGTGTGCTTTTCATTTGCTGTTTAATCAATGGCAATATTTGCATGTTAGGAAAATACAATAAATTAAAATCTCTGTGAGCAACTTTTTCAAATCTACATAGGAAGCTGACCTACATTTTCACTGTATCCCCAGCCTTCACATCTGCATATGTTTTTCTGTATAAATGATGCTTCCGTGTTTGATAGATTCACCGTGTAACGATGGTCGAATGAGTACCGTTACAGTCAATATGCAGACCATCCTTTTCAACATCTGTCTAAAATTAAACTGCTCCCAAACAACCTCTAGTGTTCCCTGTCATTCAAATATAATTAGGAGTGCCATTAAAAATTCACGGCACACCATCGCTTAATAAGCTATCGTATATCCTACAGGTTTATTCAAAGAGAAAACAGCTAGAAACCACTCGCATTTCTCAGAACCTGGATGCAAGTCAACATCTACAGTAATCTGTTTGCCCAGTCGCAACCTCCAGGCCAACGCTGACATTTAACATATGCTCCCCTTTGATTTAAACTCCTCCTCACGTGAGCTCAGCCCCCACATAAAACAGACACATGCTAGACCTTTCAGCAAAGTCTGGCCTTTGTTGCACGGAGCTGGGTAGTGTAGCTGTCAAAGACATGCCTCACACGTGTTAAAGCCACATGTGAGCAAAGATGTCAAAAGACTTAAGTGAGGACTAGTGTACAAGTCTGGAAAATGCTGCTCTTTTGAATGGCAACCATAATGACATCATCATTTTTGTTTCAGAGTGCAGATGGGTTCTCTTGGGAGCTCTGAATGCATACATTCTGCTATAATTTAGCAAAGTGAGTGACCTACAAGATTTTTGTGCCGTATTAAAATTAAAATTTTCATTTGATTACAGGAAACACTAACAAAGGAAGAGTAAAAAGACTGCTTTCCAAACAAAAGCATGCCAGATTATACATATTATTTATTAAATAGAAGATGGTATCATTAACCCTGATTCTGCAACAAAACTGCAGTACTCTGGCCCTATAAGCATGCATATTTACCACTAGAGGGCAGTGTTTTGTCAAAAACCTACTCATGCCAGTGAGTCTTATGGGAAGGGTCCAAATGCAGCCTTGCAGACCCAAGAAGCCAACTTCATGATACTACACAGAACAGTCATCAGGAAGTGGGGCATGCTCAGTAAACTTCTGTTTGTTCCAAAATACACATAACACTGCTACTTTGTACATATGTGGTGGAATGCGTTCAGATACATTGATTTTTATTTTTCTTAAGGACTTCTATATACAAGGGCAATATTTGAAGCCAAATGTGATTCAGCCCACTGACCAAATAAACCCCTTTCTGGTGCTGGTTGTGATCACAGGTTGTTCAAACGATTGGTCCTGACATCTCGGTATTCCTTTGTTTAAAATCCAGCAGGTGGTTCACAAGAATCAGCTCAGCACTTTTCAACAATGGTGACTGTTTTCTTTGTTGCAGACTCATTATGATATATTATGAGCAGTGAGTATACGAGTGTATCGCTCAACCCTCAGCATCCAGACATGTGCACCAAAATATTTGGATTGCTCCAAACACAGGGTCATGTGTTTATAGGCACTGGATTTGACAAATTAGCAGATGCATTTAAATGAACTGTTTCCAGTATTTTATTGTAAATGTTCTCTTCCCTGGCTTTTAATAGTATGCGGTTGTTTTCTGTCAAAACTTTAGATAAAATAGTTTCCTTCTTGAACTGCATTGCATTTACCTGCTTAATAAATGCGAGAGAAGTCTTGTCTGAGCACAGGGGGGTTTCTAAGAGTATTAAAAGGCTTTAACTGTAGGTGAACTGAATCACACTCAAGGATAAGATTCTTTTCACAAGCTGACACACACACACACTTTAAGCTAGTCGGGCCTTGAAGGTAACAGTTTCCATTACTTTGCACCACATGCCCACCAAAATGCAAACTGCGTGAAGAATGAAACATTATTTAGAGAGAAGGTCAGATTTTGCATACTTCCCTACCTCTGAATACCCGACGAACCAAACATAAGGCTGAAAAGTGGTCAGACACAACCCTTTCATTTCAAATAAACACCTCCTTTTCAAGTGCACTGATGCCTTTAATGGTACCACCTAATGATTGGAGGCTGTGTAAGGTCAGGGACTGACAAGGGTTGTGAGGTGAGCAGAATCCATGTAAGGTTTCATGCATCTACCTGGCAGAAGACTATTACGGATAGAAAAAATAAGGCACCATGCTGTGGCTGATGTCCTTGATGATGTGGCGCTGGAGTGGAGGCTGCTTTGACCTGGTGGTTCCTTTGTGCTGTAATACGTAGACCTGTAGATTATTTGAATCTCTGTTTAGTGTCTCTTTAAACCTCTTTGGCATACTTTAAAGATGGTGACTGGCATCAAATCAGACCACTAAAGCAGAGCTGTATGGAGCCTCTTTGCTGCCTTTCAAATAAACAAAATTAACTGCATCACCAGCTCCCACTAGCTCTTCATCCCCCTTTCTTCCATGAAATCACTTTTCTCTCAACATAGTTCTTCTCGCTCTCTTTTCTGTTGCTTTTCTCAGTAGGGAACGTCTGTGTGTTGGGAGGGAGTAGAGCAGGTGTCTGTTTTGGAAATGGAAAGTTGCATGGAAACCCCCAGCAGACATAAAGACGAGCAGAAATGAGCGGAATAGAGGCTTGCGGTACAGTGCATCTGGGTGGCTGAAAGTGATGGATGGAAACCAGAGGCTTGGTGATGCAAGACAAGGGAGGGGTCAAGAACATTGCTGACCTCAGGGCTAAAACGACTTGGAAAACAGACCACGGAGCAATGTGAAAGCTGCAGAATGACCTGAAATTAGGGTTGTCAAAATCGAAAGCAGTACAAAAAAAAAAAGAGATAAGAGTGATAATTATTCTTGCTAGAGCAGGGATTTGCTTGCAGGATTGCAAGTGTCTGTGCAGAAACAGGAGACAGGTGGACAGTTGGGGTGTTGAAGTGAGAGCTGTGCTGGATGTCCGCAGACAGGCAGACTGGGTAAACAGCAACCCACGCAGCAGTATCTCGCAGCTGAGCTGACTTCCCCGTGACTCCTTCACTGCCAACTGAGAGAGTGGGATCATGACTTTTTACAGCAAGAGACTGTGAGCTGGGGTAACATTAGATTTGGGGAAATGTGGGATGCAGAAGGAAATGTCATGACAGCAAAGAAAAAGTGGTGATATAAACTTCTTTGTAACTGTTTTCCAGAAACTAGTGAAGTAATCAGAAAAGTGGAATCATCTAATCATCAAACCCTCCGTCACATCTGCAAAACCAGAGCAACAAAACGTGTCTTGCTCTCTGATTAGTCCAGACAAATGTCGAAGATGTTGGAGAAGATGATGACCTCCATTTGTTCCTTGTATATACAGTGAGATTACATAATAATACTGTAGACAAGGCCAAGAAAGACTACCTCAGTCAATAGAACAGCAGCTGTTTCGCTCTTTGTGCAACCGCAATTCTATCACTATTGTTGCATCACACATCAGTCCTCCTGTCTTCTATTTCATTCTCTGATGGTTACTTTGGACACACAGTTTAGAACCAATGGGGAGAGATGTCCAGGGTTTGCTGGCGCTATCAATAACGTTCTAAAAAACCACCAACCTTTTCCAGAAAGCAGCCGGCACCACCTCTTTTAGAGCATCTGCGATATACTGTTTGCTGAGTCGACAGAGGTGGGACCTCATGATGTTGACACTACTGTTAAAATGACCCCCCGCTGGCTCGCCCTTCACAGCTTTATGATGAAACCCTGTGCCACTATTCATCCCCACATGTGCTCCTCAAATATTTAAACTTGGCCTACATAAACACTGCTGTGCAGGGGAGATGGTACCCGACGCCTTTTGGAGCCGACCTGCCGCATTATAAATCTCGGTTCAATTGGCCAGATGTGGCCAGGTCAAACACACCTTTAGGTTTTTATTGTGCAAATGAATTTTCTGTGTATCATGAGGTTGCCATTTCCAGGAAAAACTACTGCTTTCAGTGGAGATCTAAGGTGATGTGGGAAATTATTTCTCAGCAGCATTTTCAGTGCAGTGTGGCGGTGTTGGAGTTAGTTGGTTTGAAGTGGTAAAACATCCATGAGTCAAATGGACACAGTATACTGCAACAGAGGTCGCTACACCTGCAGTCTGTGCCTGTGAAAAAACTCTATGAGGAGCAACACAAGGAGTCCATGAGGAGTCCATCTTTCACACAGAGAACACTTCCACTCCCATGATCCCCCCTTGGCGATAGGGTGTGACCTTACCCGAAGGGATTTAAAATGCTATATAACACCTATCATATGCCACAACAAAGAAAAGACTTGAAATTGTCCTTAGATATCAGAATCAGTGAAAGACAGTAAAGTAATGAGCATAAACTGCTGAATAAGAACTACTCTATGCTTATGGGTTCTGTGACAGGTGGCGCATAGTGTATTATTTATCCCTTCAGTTCCCTCAAAGGTGCCCTTAAATAACCCACAACTCCCACACGTGTGTGTTCATCTTCTGTAAATAAAACGTATAACCTTGCATTACCTGGCAGCCTGTGGTTTGGATGCATGCTACAGCCAGACATGAGTCCTCAACTCTGAAAGAAGATGTGAGGTTTACACACATCTCTCAACTCTGAGGTTCTCAGTTTGGTTTTACAGCTGTGACTTAAGCAAGCCAGTGAACTAGCAACATCTCACACGAGACCATTTTTCTGCACTCTGCACTAGTTCCCCCCGTGTTTGCTTGGGTTCTCTCCGAGCACTCTGGCTTCCTCCCACAGTTCAAAGACACGCAGTGCAAACTGGTGATACTAAATTGACCATGAGTGTTAATTTGGGTTTGCTCTTAGCCATGCATCGGACTGGTGACAAACATAAAACAGTAATGCAGAAACATAAATTAAAGTGGAAAGGATCATTCCAGATATTTTTACTGACTGTCAGCACACAGAAGAAATATCAGAAATATTAATGGTTTCACTTGCTGTGAAATTTTATTGAACTGTTAGTGGTTGTAACACTGACTGTAAAGATGTCAGATGCATGCAGTTGCAATGATATCATACAATAAACCTACACTTGCCCGCTCCCTTGTTCACAATGTTCAGATTAGAAGACTTTTTACACCAGATGCCCTTTTCATCTGAAACTGGGCATCTCTTATTTGTTACACAAATGTGTGTAAACGACTACACTATGGATCCACCAGGTAATGATGTCATATGATATGAAATTATATGATTATATAAACAGTAAAAGAGAGCTTTGCTTGGCATATTCAAAACCTTCCAGTCTATGAGCACAACAACTTAGCATGACCACATTAACAGTTTTCTGTGCACACAGCCATACACTGTAAATAAAAGATGGGCATGACCACTTTGGTTAGTAAAAGCACATTTATATCCTCAAGGTGAGCGTTCAATGCCATCTTGCTGGTTTGAAATTGGACATGATGAGGGATGAGTAGCTTCAACTGAAAAACCGAGTGACACTGTAGGCCCGCCCTAAAACATTGTCTGCTTTATCATCATTGTAACAGGTACCGTAATTTAAAAAACACCAAAAAGCCCATCCTGTTATATTCAGTTGTTTAATTTAATAGAACAAAATTATTTCACCCACCAGGAAAGTTTTTATATTGCAATCATAGATCAGTTGAAGGAGGACCTGATGACTTCCTACTAGCAGACCATTAAAAAAAACACGCTTCTGCTTCGGCTTTGCCTTTCACACACCAACAACACACACAAACATCCTTTTATGTTGCAGTCCATAAAGCAAGCACACACAAACACTAATCTGTTGCCCATTGGTCTTTGTCTGATTTCTCCTTTCTGTTTAGAATGCCATTATTAGACATTCATTTATAATGTGATTGTAATTGTCTCCTTCTGTTATGCCAATGAGATTGTAATGAAGTTATATATTGCCCTATCAATGCGATCTCGATTAGCCTTTCCTCATATTGATAGCTGTGAATGCTACACGTAAGGCAACGAGAAAAATCCAAGTGAAATCAGCTGAGCTGGAGCGCTCAGATGGCAGCTTGTCCTCTCTGAACTTGTAAAGGCAATGACTGAGCACAATAATACAATCTGACTGTTGTTCCTTCTCCTGAGGGAAATTTCCTTTGACAAAGTGAAGATTTGAAAACAAATCCTCTTTGAGGGGGATGAAGGGGGCGGGTGGGATGTTTTTTGTGGGCATCTGATTCTCACTGGGACAGAAGCCTTTGGGATTTGGGGTTATATTTGATCTTGCAACCTTTGAACTGGTGGTATAGTTCTTTAAATGTCCACTTATCTTCACACAGACGTTCCATTTGTGTCCCAAATTCCACATCTCTGTTACAAACCAACATGCTATTTTCAAGATGGCTGCCAGGAGTGCGCTGAGACTTGAGCAAGCTTCAAGCTCAAGGTGATTCACTGCTGACAGTGAATGCAAATTGCTGCTGCTGCCACAAAACATCTGCTTTTGTTCTTTAAAAGAATACTTCATAATCTTAATAAGGTTCTTCTCTTTTCCACCATATCAACTATGCATTTCTTTTTTGTTTTTTTGTGCAAAAGGCCAATTAGGAGGTACACATTGTACTACCATTGGACTCTTGAGGTCACAGGGGACAAACCAAGAAGCTCAGAGGATTATGCTATGAAACTGAAACAACAAAAAGAACACGTTGTAACTGGCATCAAAATTAAACACATGCGTGACACACTTAGTTTCACAGGATGTCAGCCATAACATACACCTAAAAACTTAACAAAGACATGAAAACATGCTGACTCTGTGGATTATCTCTGAGAAGTGAGCAGGATAACAGGTGAAACTATATATGGTATTCTAAGCAGGCACTGGAAAAGCAGATTATGCATTGGCAGGATTTTTGCGGCCTCCTTGCCAAGCACAATACTCGACATAATGAGAAACACTTGTTTCAGCATGAACAATCCACCAAGCCGCACAGCATTTGAAAGGAACCGAGCGAGCTCGTGTTTTACTGTGTGTCATTAACACTGATTATTTTCGGTGGCCTTGGCTCGCAGCCCCAGAGTTATCCCAATGTGACAACTCCTATAAAAATATATGGCTTTATAAATGCCCTCGAGGTGTAGATCGCAAGTGGCACACAGGAGGTAGTCTATACGGTAGAGCATTTTTGAGGAGGAAACAAAACATTTCAAAGGAAATGAAGAGAAAGGGCTGCAACACAAACCATATTCATAACTGCTTCACAGGAAACTGGCTTTTCTTTTTATTGCTGTCTTACGATGAATACTTTGTCTTATGGAGCCCATCTAACACAAGATACTGTTACTGAAAGAACAAATGAATAAACAATGTGTTTCTGTGTGACCAAATGTTGTCCAAGCGAAACAAATGAAACATTTTAAAAAAGCCATAATAAAATGACAGCTTCTTCTTTCTAATCACAAAACCCTCCGCATTTTGAATATGAAAAAGAGGAGAAATAGCTAAAGGACAGTCAGTCTATCAGGGGGTTTCTGTGATGCCAAAGGTTAATGCTCTTCTTTCCATCTCTTATGAAACAGTACTGTAACTACACCACTGGGATTTTAAAGTGAATGCATCTGTTGGGTAGGGATGAGGAAAACTGCATGGCAATAATCCTTCAACCAGAAACAAAGAGACCCATACACAATCCTCCCGTGTCTGTTTATTTGAAGCCCATTTCAATTCTGTTGTTTAAAAAAAAAAAAGCAAAACTGAAAACAAAATGAGCTTTAAAAGTTTCTTATTTGGCTGTGTATCTCAGCAGTGCGATACAAAGAGAAGAATTAAATGGCAGAGGGTTTTATTGACACGGCTGTATTCATGGAGGATTGGAGAGGTCTGTTTTCTCTGACTAGCCTGAACCCACTAACACTAGCCAAGTGGAGAGCCAATTTATTCCCCCCATTGCTCCGAGTTCCCAATTGTCAAGCTACACTTTGGGGAATGAAGGACTT
>NW_024582362.1:4094650-4174013 GCF_018398535.1 Haplochromis burtoni
TTTTTTTAAGATGGTTCATTTCTGAAATCGAGCATTTGCTATGTTTTCTATGTTTCATTGTAAATTGAATATATTTTTTAAAAACTGCCTACAAATGACTGTACTTTTTAAAAATGTATTTATTTACATTTTTATTTACACTTTATCCAGCGCTGAAGTTTGGAATTGGGGTTGTGTTTGAAATTGCATGGCACAGGGACATCTACCTTTTACAGTTATACTTTGTATTTTTACACTCTTATCTGCCACACGGATGTTTCCGATACTCAAAACTGTTGAGCCGGTGAGGTGAGGGCCACAACTGGAAAATGTGCCACACACTGATACAATATAGTCATTTTGAGATATAAGTTCCAGTCATGCCAATCTGATACCGAATTCAGCTGTTTAGTTTAGGCAACAAATTATCTTTAAAAAAAATGGTGTTCAGAGCAACACGAGTAAAATGAATTAGTCACGTTTTCTTGTGTTTTCTTGTTTTATTACCATGGCATTCAAGATGCGAAGTGGAACTGCATCGTGGGCTTCATGCTTTTGGAGGATTGGTGTGAAAACTCCATTTCTGGATGGCAGTTCTGTACTAACAAACATTTGCACTGATATGGAAGTCTACTCACACCAACAAACTGTAAATGCTTAGTTTCGTTCCTTTGAGTGCAACCTCTCTGAAGATGATGCCATCTGAGTGATTCCCTGCTGTTTGTTGTGTTGAGTATGAATTATTATACGTCCTGGATGACATGGATTGATCATCACTCCTGACCACTCATGCCCACTCATGCCCTCTCTCCTCAAAGTTTATCATAATAACTCCTAACAAACAGCCTTTTCCATTCTTTGCAAGTCAAATGTTACACTTAGGTAATAGTGTATTATCTTTAAAGTTGGAAGTATTACATTTAAATGTACTCTTAACTGACTTCAGTTAAAAGCTGTGTTAAAACATAGTGAAGCTGGATGGTGATAATCTATTGGTTCATTACAAATGCTTCCAAGGACTTATTTGAAAGGAGCCTTGTCATACTGATTATAGACCTTTAAAACTTACACACTCACTAGCTGCATTGTTAGCTCTACCTGTTGAGCTGCTCTCAGTGCATTTAGACACATAGACACGAGCAAGACAACCTGCTGAAGCTCAAACTGAGCATCAGAATGGTGCGGAAAGGTAACTGCTTCAAGATCTGACATATTGTGGGCTACAATGGCAGAAGACTACATGGATGTCCCCCTCCTGATGAGTAAGAACAGGAAACTGAAGCTCAGACACGGAGTCACCAAAGTGGACAATAAAAGATTGAAAGAACATTGACTGATCTGATAAATCTTGATTTTTGCTGCCAATTTTTCTTAAGTACCATGAAAGCATAGATTTGTCCTGCCTTTTATCAATGCTTCAGGCTGCTTTATTGTGTAATGGTGGGGGAAATATTTTCAGGGAACACTTTGTCCATCCCTTATTGACCACAGTGTGTCCATCTTCTGATGGCTGCTTCCAGCAGGATAACACACCGTGGTATAAAATACAAATGATCTCAAACTGATTTCTCGAACATAACATTGAGTTCACTGTACTCAAATGGCCTCCATAGTCAACAGATCATAATCCAGTAGAGCACTTTCGGGATGTGGTGGAACTGTGTGGTGCTATCTTATAAATGTGAACCAAAATATCAGAGGAATGTTTCCAGCACCTTGTTCAATCTGTGCCATGAAGAGTTTATGCAGTTCTGAAGGTGAAAGGGGGTCCAACTTGGTACTAGCAAAGGTGTACATAATGAAATGTTCAGCAGTTGTATATGATAGGTTATAGATTATGTGTTTAGCTTTCTTCCTTTACACTTAACGCATGCCTCAGACTACCTCAGACAGAGTACTCAGAGTATTTCAGAATAAAAAGTATATAACAGAGAGCAGAGGCAGACAGACATGGGAGGAACAAAGAAGCTGGAACTATCCACTATAAAACCCTCACCCACACCTCTGACTTTTAAGTTCACTTATGCAGACATATTCAGCTAGAGAGTTTGACCACTGCTTGTCCCTGCCCTGCTCTTCTCTGTCAATCCAAAAGCAATTCAGACTAGGCTCAGCCAAGCAGAGCCCCACATTACCACAGGTCATGCGTTCTGCAGCTCACCTAATAGACAGCCACACCAAGCTGACCACACTGACCAGAAGTTCAGGCTGTGGCCACAGAAATGAAAAGGGGCTTTAGGCAAATCAAAATAAATTCCATCATCACATGCATGAGTTGAAACTCAAATGCGCCACATAAACAAAGGAAAACTCCTACACAGCTGGAGAGTATTTTTGTCTAAGAGGGAATCTGCAACCTATTGAGGAAAATAAGGCTGAACTTCCAAAGTGTAAAATGAAGGTAGGAAGGGACAGTATATCAGGGAATTACAATTGTGGTTAGTGCTATCTGGTGTATTTTACTCAGTTATATTGGCTTATGGTGAACAGATTACTGCTGTACAATAGTCCATATATCAAACGATCACTATGGCATTACTGAGAGTTGAAAAACTGTCTAAAGTCTTTCATCTTTAATAAAATGATCAGCGTTCTGCTCTACCAGGTGTAACAATTGAGTTTAACATCCAGACATCCATGAAAACGGAATTTATGACATTTAACGGAGTTAGAAGTTAGCAGGGAGTTAGCTCGCTAGCTTCTATCTAAATACAATATAGCATGTCCTGACTGCGGGGTTTTGGAAACAAATTAAAACGTACAGCTCTGCTATCACTTCCAACATAAATGAAGACAGAAAACTAAACAGCAGTGACGTTTGTAGGGTTACTGAAGTTTGGCTAGCTGGTATATAATGATGTGCTACGTGACCGCTAGCGACACAGCTATGTTAGCATAATATAAACAAGCTAACTTTTTTCCACTCGATAAAAGTTAACATGAGTGTTCTCGGTGGTCAGGAACAAATGTAATCGCATGGCAGGATGCTGTAAATGGACCAAACTTCAGCCAGGAGAACAACTGAGATAATCCATCCACAATACGAGGTTAGTCATTCATATACTGCTGCATGGGCTGGGCTGTAGTTACATCCTAAGGTTTTAAAAACTGAGCTTAAATAAATGATTAGCAGTAATAAAAGCTGAGGGAGGTCAACAGTGATCACTGACTGTTTTAGGAGCTTTTTGAGATTAAATAGAAGAAAATACAAAACATTAAACATGTTAACAACACAAAAGCCATATTAAACGCAGACTACTTTAGGCCCGGAAGTAGGATTCGTCACGTCATCACTTAACGACCAGATTAATAAGGTCACAGGGACTACACTGTGTAAAGAGCCTGCCACATTAAGTATAATGGTTTTTAATAAAAATGTTTCTGCCTCAAGGCTTCATGTTGAAAGAAAGCCTCTCTATTTAACCAAATCCAAATAATTATCTGAGCAACTTTGCTGCTGGATGCCTCCAAACTCCATAAATATGCAATAAACTGGTTTGGACTGTAAACAGAATCATGCTTTCCATCTAAAGTATTTTGGTTTGTACACTAAAAAGACTTCTGTAAGGGCTGCTGAACTGCTCCAAATGATGACTAATTTGGCAAAGTGTCTGCAAAGCCTCAGTAGGATTGTGATTTCAGAAATATCCCCAGTTGTTCTGGGAATATTTTCTGTTTTTTGTTTGTTCCACTTTTGTCTTTTGTTACCGGTCACCAGTGCCAGAATGTTAGACTCCAGTGAAAAGTCTATCAATCTGTGCCATGATGAACGAAAGCAGTTCTGAATGAAAAAGGGGTCCAATCCTGTACTAGTAGGGTGTACTTAATAAAGTGTCCATTGAGTGTAAAGATGGTCTTTCAATTAAGAAAACGTTGAAAGCCTTTAATGTTTTATTTCCTAGAGCATCCAAATGTTTTAGCGACTTTAGACCTCTATCTTTCCATGTTAACTTGAGCTACAATCCTCTATATTCACAATCAAAGTATGAGACAGTCAATCTAAAGAATCTGGAGCTTTCAAATGGACCTCAAAGATTTTCCCAGGAATACCTCAAATAACAACCCTACCTCAGACTTTGAATACTTCGTTTTAAGATACCTGAGATGATACAGTGGAAAGTTTCTGTCTCTGTGATTATCTTCCTAAGACTCTAAATGTTGGGTTTGCTTTTAATTGTTCACAAGTCTGATGTTGATTACTTGGTAGTAAAGCTCCAAAAAACATTTTATTATCACCTTTTCTACTCTCTGCTCTGTGACTACAGAGTCTTGAAATGAAACATGCAATGTTATTAAATCTTCCCGCTTGGTGAGTAGTTGGCATCCTACATGCAAACTGCAGATGACTATGGCATTGCAACCAAAGCAATCACAATTAGGTTTTTGGTGCAGCAGACCCTGATTTCACCTGGCAACCACCACAAACCAGTGGCTTTAACCCCAAAGTTGCCAGGGGTGTGCAGCGCTGTGGTCCATTGATCACCTCTCCGGTTTGAGCCTGTCCAAAGACATGCTTGTCAATTGGTGATTCTAAAGTGCCTGTTGGTGTGATGGAAGTATTTTAAAAAGTGACGGCAGGGTGTGGAGACGGGAGCTGAGCCGAGGAAGCCTTCATGCATCAAATACCAAGAGTGTCAGGGGAACACCGGGGAGGACAACAACAAAACTAAAACAGGGAGCTAAGAACTTAATCACAAAAACTCGACTTCACTACCGTATGTTTTCAATGTTTTTGTCACTTTTTATAGAATCAAAGTCAAAGTAATGTCAGTACTTCCAAGCTTTAAACCCTGCATGGTCGTACTCTCTCCTGCACTCCATATTATCCTTTGTTGATCTACACACGTCTGTTGCTGCCACGGACGTCGCATGCTCGTACGTCATTGTCATGAGACACTCTCGCGAAGAAAATGACGAGGATTAGTAACGCAGTAATGTAGCCTGCTTACGGGAAAGTAACAGTAATCTAATTACCTTTTTTGCAATAGTAATCCCTTACTTTACTCGTTACTTGAAAAAAGTAATCAGACTATGCGGTGTTGCCCATCTCTGGTCCAAATACAGAAAGTATCATAGAAAGATTTAAGGTATCGTGCCACATTTGACCTCTGACCTCTTGTTCATGGTTAATAAATTAAGAGTCAAAGGGAAAGACAAATTTGAAACTTTGTTACTTACTACCTTGTTTGGAATAGATAGGAATATAGGGAATTATATATTTTTATTTAAAGACAGGACTCACATGTTTTCATTTCTAGTCTTTAAAACCTGTCTCTATCCATCTAGTATTAATTCTTTCTGGGATACAAGTATGTATATTATGCACACACACAAACACACATGCAGCTATTACCTATTTCTTGTTTTTATACCTAAGATGAATTATTGTTGAATGAAGACATTTTTCAAACACATGTAAAATGTGGCCAATTGTGTTTATTGGGTAAAGGAAAAGGTAGAAGGGGGAAAAGGGGGGATAGAAAGAAGGAAAGAGAGAGGAGAGAAAACCCCAACAATCCCCTCTGAGCAAGCACCAGGCGACAGTGGATAGGAAAAACTCCTTTTAAAGTGAAAGAAACCTAAAGGAGAAACCTATGGCAGAACCAGGCTCAGGAGGGGGCAGTCAACTGCCGGGACTGGTCGGGGGGTGAGGGTGAAAAAAGAAAAAGGAGGGAGGGGAAGGGGGAAAATGAAGATGGAATAGAGGTGGAGGAAGACGAGGTTACATCAGGTGAGAAGCAGCAGTGTCTCTCCTCCAGAACCAGTGGAAACGTTTTCTCTTCTTTTTTAGATATTCTTCCACCAGCACTTTTTTCTCAATGATGAGGGTTTTCAGCTCATCCATTGTTTCTGTGTTTTCTTTCTCAAGTTTGTTGCATCTTTTCACCATGTCTTCTAATTGTTCTTGTTTTTCTTTAAGATGGTCTTTCAGTTCTTTAACTGTTGCCTCCTCTATTTGCTTTGCCTTGTGCACATCTGTGTGCATGTCTTCCAGCTGCTGGTTTCTCTTCTGGATATCTTGAAGTCTACACTGCAGGTCTTTATGTGTTTTCTGTTGTTCTTGCTTTTGTGCCTGGATTTCAGTGTTTTTGTGCTTCAAGGTCTTAGAAAGTTCTTCAAGTTCTGTATTTTTTCTCAGCATTTCATTGATGCTACTCTGCATCGCTGAGCATTGATTTGCCAGTTCTTTCTTTTCTCCTTCCAGTACAGTTGTTTTGTACTTTGTTTCATTATACAGTTCTTGGAGTTCTTCATTTTTCCTCTGAAGAGTAAGTTTTTCTTCTTCCAGTTGTATTTTCTGTTGGTCTTTTTCTTGAAGCAGCTGGTTATTTCCGTGCACTTTTTTATCGAGCCTGATTTGGAGCAATCTGTGTTTTTCCTCCATCTCGTCAACATTGGAGCCCATTTGTTTCAGTTTAATTTCCATTTGCTTCTTGTTTTGAAGCAACTGTTGATTTTTGTGCAGAGTTTTGTCATGTTTCACCTGCAGAGCTTTGTATTTTTCCTCCGTGGCTTGGAGTTTGCTCTGCAGGTCTCTCTGCTCTACGGGCTCTTGTTTTTTGTCTTGGAAGATCTCCTTATTTCTCTCCAGAGCTTCATCAAGCATAACTTGCAAGCCTTCATTTTGTTTCTCGATGTCCCTCAGCTTGCAATCCATTTCTTCCTTTTGTATTTTCTGTTGGTCTTTCTCGTGAACCAACTCTTTATTTCTCTCCAAAGCTTCATCAAGCATAACTTGCAAGCCTTCATTTTGTTTCTCGATGTTCCTCAGCTTGCAATACATTTCTTCCTGATGTATTTTCTGTTGGTCTTTCTCGTGAAGCATCTCTTTATTTTTGATCAGTGTTTCCTCAAGAGTCATTTGCAGCATTTTCAGTTCTTCCTCCAAGACTTCAAGCTTGGAGTCCGTTTCTTTCTCGAGCATTTCTTGTTGCTCTCTCTCTTGAATGAACTCTTTATTTCTGTGCACTGTTTTCTCGAGCCTGATTTGGAGCAATCTGTGTTTTTCCTCCATCTCGTCAACATTGGAGTTCATTTGTTTCTTTTCCATTTCAATTTGCTTCTTGTCTTGAAGCAACTGTTGATTTTTGTGCAGAGTTTTATCATGTTTCACCTGCAGCGCTTTGTATTTTTCCTCCATGGCTTGGAGTTTGTGCTGCATGTCTCTCTGCTGTGTGGACTGTTGTTTCTCTTCTTGGTGGATTTCTTTCAGTTTTTCCAGAGCTTCGTCAAGCTTCTCTTGGAGCTCCTGATTCTTCTTGAGCATGTTTTCCTGTTTTATGCTCTCTTTTTTCTCCTTTTGGAGCAGATCTTTAATTTTTTCCAGAGCTCCATCAAGCTTTTCTTGGAGCTCCTGATTCTTCTCGTCTTGGAGAGCCCATTGTTTCTCCTCAATAATACCCTGTTTTTCTTGAAGCTGGTAGGATAATTCTTCTAATTCAGCGCTCTTTCTCTCATTTTCTTCCGTCAGGATCTTAATCTTCTCTCTGTTCATGAGATTTTCATTCTCCATTTCTTCCAGTCGCTTTTCCTCTAACTCTACCTGTTCATCCCAAGGAAGAGAGCTGATATAAGGGTCTAGGGACTCATACCATGGAATAGAGCTGGGGTCAACTTCTTGTCTTTCTTGCTGTTTCTGAGACATGTTGGAGTCTGTATACCGTGAGTACGGAAAGGATCCAAATGTTTGAAAATGCTTTACTGGTGAACGTTTGAATGCTGCTAACACAAGTGCTGCAAATAACGGACTGAAAGTTCTACATCCTCACCCCTACTTAAGACTTCATGAGGATCAAAGCTTCAAAGGATCAATGCTTTAGAAGCCTTTGACATCAGAATTCCATAAGCCAATGAGGTTGTCACATGACATTTTTGAATGAGGTCATATTTTTGTATGAATTGTTTTTTAAATAACATCAACATTCCGTGAGCCAATGAGGTTCTTACATGACTTTTGAATGAGGATAATTTTTTTACTTGGAAAATTACCAATAAAGTTTCAATCCCTGTTATTTTTTAAGTATTATTGCAATAACATACAAAGTGAGTAAAGAAAGTAAGTAAAAGTACAGTTTTATTTATACAGCACCTTTCAAGACAAATTCATTTTGTTTGCGTTGTATTGGTAACTCGTTGAAGTGTTACTGGGTATCATAACCAGACAGTTTGCACATACAGTGAGTGAAAGCATTGGGTGGACTGAATCAGGGTGTAGAGGATGATGATTTGTGCTGAAAAATAGAAAGTCCAGGTTTTTTCTTTTCAGAAAAAGCAACTGCATTGAGTTAGAGAAGCTACAGTTGGTCTCTGTGTGAGACTCACAAAAAGAAAGAAGTATAAAATGCATAACAGGTGCATGTACAGCCAAATATGGGCATGTGCACACTTTTTTTAATCCCTGCTCTGCTGGATGGAGTTCTGCCAACAATCCCCATAGGCCTATTTAACAATCTCCCTCCCTCAAACTTCATATCATATGCTCCTACATGTGGGCGTGTGTTTGCGTGTGCGAGTGTGTGTGTGCGTCACTGTGTGAACTCTGAATTGGGTGCATTTTACGGTCTTTCTGCCAGGCTACGTCATTTCTCTAATGGCTCCGTGCTTTCACATTGGCAGCGTTATGTTACATGAATCATTATTTACAAAGATATGGGCAAAGGACCAGTCATGAACACACTTGGGTTCGGTAAAAGCACATTAACTAGTAATTGTGTGGCTGTTGTAGCATTAATACAAAGAAACAGCATTAGTTTTCTCCTGCATGACATCATTTTTGTTTAGTTTTCTGAAGTCAGCCCTGAAACCAGTGCTGAACAACAATGAGAGAATTTTTAGCATTTGATTTTTCTATAATGCCAACTAACATTTCTTTGCTATTTACCAGTACTTGGAGGTAAACATTTATGCTCTAAATGCTGCAGATAGGTCTACCTGGTTGAAAGGGAAAGCAGAAAAGAAGGGAATGTTGTTTTGGGGGTCTTAATAGTATGTCCTTTGAGTGTGTTTTACGTCACTACCACCCACGGCTTTTCCTCCACATATGGTGAGGTTCCAGGAATCTGTTTCCTCAGCCTGTTCTTGATGACATGGGTCACATCACTGACACTGCACATGCTGAGGAGAGATGGACCAACAGCTCAAGGCTTAGAACACTTGGAGGGTGACTGTTGGCTTTAGTGTTGGATTATGTCCTAATCTTCAATAAAAAAGAAGTAAAAAGGCTTAAAGATCGATGCACATGAACTTTCAAAGCTAAGAGCTTTTACTCTGGTTTTAGTGGTGGTTTTAGCGCATTATATTTAATGCCTGTAAAAAAACCAGATGTTTTCTGGCAAGGTGGCAGAATCATCAAAAGCAAATAGGCTTAGTCACTCTTATTTTTTATTTTATTTTTTTGCTTTGAGCTTAAAGATTGCTTCCTTTCATATACTGGGTATGAGAGCTAACAGCACTTCACACAAGGAAAAGGTAACACAAGCAACAAAATCTGCCTTCCAGTACACAAATCAAACATTATGTCTCATTTGCATAACCTGTAAAATATCAACATATAAAGCAACAGTTAATGATGGAATAAAGGAATAAAAAACACGTTATCTGTGCACTTCTTGTGTGTCATTTCTGTTATGGTCTTCGATTTTGACCCAGGGTTTTTGTGTTTTTGTTCTCCTTTTTAATAATCGTCTTCACTTTGATTCTTTGGTTGCTTATTGTGTTTTCAGCCTTGTTTCTTTTGTGACAGTTACTGTTGTGTTTGTGGTATTCCTAGCCTTCCCTGAATTTCCAATATAAGGTTAATTCTCTGTCTCAATGTTAGTGAGTCCTGGTTTCATGACTTCCTGTATTATTTTGATAGTCATGGGTCTGTAGTTTACTTCATTGTGTCCAGTTTCAAGGTGTCTCCACTTTACCCTCATCACCCTTAGTTGCTTAGTAGCTTTTTCCTTGCTAGAGTTTCCAATTACCCTAGAGGCAAGAGAGAGGTATCTTCTCTCAGCTCTTGATTACAAAGCAAATAAAACAATTTCTCTAAATGTCGAGGTGGTCTTGAATCTTTTAGGCAATAATGTCACAGTAGCTGTCTGATGTCATTTTGGCTTTTTTTCCCCCCATGACAGGTAGACAAACACAAGAGATGTAAGAAGACAAGCAGTATAAATGACTTAACTTTCATTGGCTAGATGCCTCTTTTTTTCCGTCACTATACTCTCTGTAAAAAATACCGCAAATCCCAGAATGAGGGACACTATCAAAATAAAACTCGACCCTTTCTGAAGGGTGGAAATCCCCAATTTAGTGGGCTTTAAATCAAATCCACACTAACACTTTGTTAGCCAGAATCTGCCTCATTCCCATATTATAGCAATATCTGCGATGCTGAAAAAAGTCTGGATAGGTGGCATATGCAAAGTAAAGATATCTTCATTAAATAATCCATTTCACACCCGGTGGTTCTTGGTGTAAAGGCTGTCTCTGCATCCAGCTGCAGAGGATTTGAGGCAAATCTGAAGCTCAAAGCCTTCCAGTTAAAACAGAATGAAGCAGCCTGTGGATTCCCACTTAGATGCCACTTGGATGCAGCTGAATGCTAAATTGAAATATTTATGTACACTTGGCCTCTATTTACATAGTGTGGTATTTGCACTTTCCAGACTTTTGACCACATTTGAAGGATCAGCTAATCCCAGAAGTAGGTGTTCTTGCAGATAGCAACTGCAGATTTTCTCATTTGAAAAATCCTTTAACACTGATACAGTATAAGAATACAAAACTTAACTACTGACACTGATGTCTCAATACTAGCAATAAAATAACTAGTATTGGTTATGGCGTTTATCCACACAACTTGATGATCCGCTGATATGTGAATGTGGATATTGATATTTGAACCAAGCTGCAGCTCATTTTAAACTTTATACCAGATAATTATTAGTATGCAACCGCTGCTATCATGAATTCTGGAAACTTAATCAGTCGCTCATATTCCACTGCTTGTTCATGCAAACGTCTAATCAATCAGTCAGCATTAGGTTTGTAGAAATGGTCACAATGACCAGCTGAAGTTCAAACTGAGCGTCAGAATGGGAATAAAGGGGATTTAAGTGCCTGACTTTCTGAGTATTCCAGAAACTGGGATTTTCCCACACAACCATTTTTACAGAAAATGGTCTGACAAAGAGAAAATATCAACTGGTCTGCAGTTCTCTGGGCAAAAATGCCCTATTGATGCCAGGCAGTTCAGAGGTCAGAGGAGAAGAGTCAAACTTTGCCAAGCTGCTAGGAAGACAGCACTAACTCAAATAGCCAATCATTCCAACCATTGTTTGAAGCAGAGCATCTCTGAATGCACATTATTTCTGACCATGAAACAGTGAGTGGAAGATCACATTGAGTGCACCTCCTGTTAGCTAAGAGCTGGAAACTGTAGTTATAATTCACAGGTGCTCACATTGACTGGTCTGATGAGCAGTGTTGGTCAAGTTACTTGAAAAAAGTAATCAGTAACTAATTACTGATTACTTCCCCCAAAAAGTAATCCCGTTACTTTACTGATTACTTATTTTCAAAAGTAATTAATTACTTAGTTACTTTTTAAAAACACGATAGATCTTTCAGCCCAATTCTACTTTTTCTGCATAATCCATCATACAAAATGTAATCAAATGGAAAAGTCTCTTTTTTTAACTTTTATAGTTTTATTAATTTTAATCTTTTAACTTTATGCATCAAGCAAAAATCTAATTATATGCAACATTCTCTGACTGGAAGAAATTTGTTTAATATTTAAACCTATTTTCTGCACATTCTAGCACATAAAATGGTTTTTTTTGTGTTTACACTCACTCTTTCAAATAGATGCAAGTAAAACACAGCAGAAAATAAATAAAGTCAAAGACTAGCGGTCCTTAGGCGGAGGTTTACCCTGGTGCAGGTGTGCCGCAGCGGTTAGTGGAAGGATACGGCAGTTTCTCTGTGAATTTCCCATTACCCGGTAGCACACTAGGAGCTTGCTTGGAAGTTTAGGGGTTTTTTTCGCTGTAAAAAGACGTTTTCTTCCCACGCACAATGCTAATGGACGCTAATGTTTTTGTCACTTTTTATGGAATCAAACTTAAACTAAGGTCAGTACTTCCACGCTTTAAACGCTGCACGCTCATACTCTCTCCCGTACTCGATATATGATCCACTGTTGATCTGCGCACAGCTGTTGTCCCGACCGTCGCACTTGCTTACGTCACTGTCATGAGACATTCTCGCAAAAAAAGCACGGTTTTAGTAACGCAGTAATGCAGCGTTCCTACGGGAAAGTAAAGCTAGTAACGCAGTAACGCGTTACTCCCCATCTCTGCTGATGAGTCTCAATTTCTGTCACATGTTAGGGTCAGAATTTGGCATAAATAACATAAAAGCATCCATCCTGCCTTGTATCAGCTGTTAGAGCTTGTGTTGGGGTGATGATGTGGATGATATTTTCCTGGCTCACTTTGGGCTCCTTGTAACCAGCTGAGCACAGCCTGCCTGAGTATCATTGCAGACCATGTCCATCACTTTATGAACACAGTGTACCCATCTTCTGATGAGTGCTTCCAGCAACTGTGTGATGCTATCGTGTCAATATGGACCAACTATCGATGAGGAATGTTTCCAGCCCCTTGCTGAATCAATGCTGTGAAGAATTGAGGCAGTTCTGAAGGCAAAAAGGCATCCGATCTGATATTAGCAAGGTGTACCTAACAAAGTGGCTGGTGAGTGTATTTTAGTTGGGCCATTTGAGCATTTAGTGCATGCTCTGCTTCACACCACATCCCCATTTCCTCTTCCTCTATTACCAAACTAGATAGGCTCAGCTCACGCCAACATTTTCAAGATAGTTAATTTACAATATCTTGGCAACAACATGCTTTTTTCAAAGACTTCAAATATCTGGTCATCCCACCCAGCGTGGAAGCAAAAAGTAATCCAGCTGCTGTATGATTCATGGAAACATTTAAAGCTCAGTGTCTTACCATGCATCAAGAAAAGCCAGTGAAAAAAAGAAAGAAAAGTTTGCCAGCTGATCTCACTGTCAAATTTTATGAGTAGGTAATATTACATAATTTGTTGAGCATATGCATCCTCACAGCAGTTGACACCACCGGGTTCTGTGTCCAACACAGAGTTCGGACCACCTTATTCTCCCACCATCTGCAATCATGCAGCTGAGTGGATGCTGATATGTGAATGGAGAGCGCTTAAAAGAACACCTGTTTTTCTTATTGACGGCCGTGTTTATACCAGTAGCATATCCACACTTGTTGGACAGATTCTGAATAAAGTTCACAGACTGTGTTATTGGCACAGGGGAAATGTAACTGGGTGAGAAGTTATTTGATAGCAGACACACTATCCTTGCTTAAATGCATTGTGCATTGCATATTGATAGGAATGACTTTTACAGATGCTATAAAAGCTTTCAGAGAAGAAAAGTTAAGTTGGCTCTTTTACATAGAACACCTGGTTCTGGTTTGGTAATGGACTTGATTGTCTGCTAGTCTGCATCAGTCAAATAGGTCACAGTAAATATGGTCATGAATAAAACAGTTCAAGGCAAATTTGGGCAAATAGCACCCGCACTCTTTAGTGACTGGTTTGACTGAAGCTTGCTAGTTTTGGAAAGAAATTAATACAGGAAATTGTGGCGATGATGCTCTAACAGTGACAGAATTTCCAACCATAGACTCCATCCATCTGGAATCACTCCGCTACTGTGTATCTGGGGACTGAGCTGTTCGGGTCAGAGGACATGGAAAGGTTTGTCATTAAAAGAGTGTTGAGAAATACCTCGGAAGGACACTGCTACTCTTCTGAAACGTGGCCCAGCCAATAATAACAACAGACATAGAAGGCGAGGTGTAATGTTAGATGACGGGAGTGGTTGTAGAAGTTTTACAGACGTTTTCCCGCTGGTTGTTACTTCTCTTGGATGTTTGACCTGCTTGTGTGATGTTTACAGTTTGACGTTGAAAGATTTTTGCCAAGTTCTTCAGCTTAAGCTAGAAGGCTGTGCTTACTTAAAATTTGAATTTGACACCTGTACACATGTTTGCGTTGTGCGCTCTTGATGATCAATATTTCAAATGGTCCTTCTAGAAGTCCTTTGAAACTGGCCAATGTTCAGAAAGTAGAAAGGACATCCACTAGTAACAAGGTCCATGGTTTTATCAAGTCTTGTCACTTGAAAGCTAGAGAAACCCTAACACACACACACACACACACACACCTGAAAAAACTGAAACTGCTGTAAACCTCTACGGGTCCAAGTGTTAGTGCAACAGCATGATGGCATCATCTGTTACCCGGTTGAGTCACTGGAAAAGCTATAGATTAACCACTTATGTTATGAAGTATTACTAGAAGTACTTTAATGGAAGAAGGAGATGTTCCAACATGTCTAAATTTTAATTTAATTTCATGTCAAGGACAGCAAAGTTTATTTGCAGCCCATTATCATATTGCATAAGTACCAGTGGGCTTTAGAAGCCTTCAACAGTGACACTAGTTTAACAGAAGCACACAGTGGATGGATGACCCAGGTGAAAAAAAAAAAACACAAGCAAAATGATAATCCCACCGTGCAACATGTAGTTAAATTGCTAAAATAAAAATTCTGAAAATGCTCAAATGTGATCAAATTCAAGGGGGCAGGTGAGGTAGGGGTTAAAGGGAAGGTTGAGTGCATTGGGAATTTTGTAGCGTGTCTAAAGTGTCAGATAACTTCAGGCTGAAAAAATAAGGGAATGAACTAAAACTGAGAAGGATAAACCAGCAGAATACATGACAGACATATATCCTTCACTGTCCTGATTTTCATAATGTATGTGAAGGACATCGAAGAAGAAAAAGAAAAGAAAAGAACAAGCCTTAAAAGTCAGCTTTAAAATGACAGCTGATATTTTTTTCTCGAAAGTTGCCTGAGCTCTTAAAAAAATCTCACTTTCTAAACTTACAATAAAAATAGTGGTTGATAAAGAGACAAACTATATAATAAGTTATTCATTTGTGTGCATGTGTCTATCTGTGTTTTTGTGTGTTAGGGTGGGGCAGCGATGGACATTTCAGACTCCCTGATGAGCTGCAAGGACGGTTGTGGATAGTCTGGCCTGGAGGAAGGGGAATCACCATTTCACATCTGTCAGTGAAATCAACATTACTTTCCCCCCCGTTTTTTTGTCATTTTTGGACAAATATCAACTGAAAAAGGACAGACATGGTTTGATTTAGTGCATTGAAAAATGAGTATGGCTTTGAATTCCATGCCTTTTCATATTTCATTGGAACCTGCCACTGTGAATTTTCTTTCATTGAACCGACAGCTGTAGGTTTTTCAATACATTCACACAGCTGCTCCAAGAGCTGTAAATTCTTTGGTTTCTTTTGCCAACAATTCCAGAAACCAAAGTATCTGCAGTTTAGGTTTGCTTTATTTTCATTTCTCTTATGGCCTACACTGCAGTCTTATATCCTGAGGTGCTGCTCATCTGCTTAAAAGCAGTAAAAACAGATATTAAGACAAGTTCTTGCATTAATTGCAACCATGTGCAGCTGGTGGGAGCTGTAGCTGCACGTGGAGCAGCCGTGTGTCTTGATGAGTCTCTATAGCAGTTTGATATTCAACAGGAAACAGGGACAGGAAATGTGCACTGGCTTTGCAACGCTGGGATACATTGGACTCACTGCTGAACAAGCTAGAACAGAAATCCAGCAGCTGGTTGGATTTGTTTTGGCCCAGGGCTGACCAACTCAGGGCCTACCAAGACCTAGACAAATGTCCTCACTGATAACAAACAGTTTCTGCCACAGTTCTAAAAGTTCTATCAGCCCAAATTTATATACAGTCATGCAAAAAACGAAAAATTCAGTCATGGTAAAAACTAAGTATACGGTCAATGCTTCCATAGGAATTAAGATGGTAAGTAGCAACCAGGTGCTGCTAATCAAATGTACCTCATTAGCTGATGAAGTGAGTACCTGGAGAGGTTTTGACTGTTTTCTGGTCTGGAGCATTTAGGTGTGTGTTAACGCAATGCTATAGTCCTCGTAGGATTGGACGTTCCAGCAAATTCACCCTGCAGCCGGGCCATGCAATGCTCAGAGAAACTGGGAAAAAAAGTATGTTAATGTTAAAGTTCATGATAGTACAGCAGGAAAAAGACTGAACAAGTTTGATTTGTTTGGAAGGGTTGCCAGGAGAAAGCCTCTTCACTCATCTCAACAAAGGACATTGCAGCATGGTTTATGTTTGCAAAGTTCAATTTCAAAGTGATGATGTCTGGCCATAATACACAGTGCCGTCTTTGGTGAGAACCAAATGCTGCATATCAGCACAAACACCTCATACCAACTGTCAAACATAGTGGTGAGGGGTGATGGTTTGAGCTTGTTTTATACCCACAAGATGGCCACCTTGCAGTTGACTACGAACTCCTTTAGTGTTTTAGAGTCAAATGTGAGGCCAGAGTGACTGAAAAAGAAAATAAGAATCAGTGTGTTGCAATGACTGAGTCAAAGTTCAGATCTGAACCTACTGAAATGCTGTGGTCCTTAAGAGAACTGTGCAAATGAATGGCCACAAATCTCAGTAAGCTAAAGCAATGTTCTGAAGAACAGTGGGCCAAATTTCCTCCATAAGTCTGTGAGAGACTGATAAAGTCAAAACATATAAATTAGTTACTAGTTACAACAAGCTTCTGAATGATCGGTGTCTAGTTTCGTATAAAAGTGAACACTTTCGCATGACTTTATGAGTGTGTGAAAGCTTTAGTTTTTCTAACTTTTATGAATAACACCATACAGATTGAATGACAATCACAACAGTGATAACATAAAAGGCTTAAACTGCTGCCAATCGCATCAAAACATTACGCACAAGTGAACACGTTCCTCAGATCAGGCGCAGGGCTACGTAAAAGGAGCGGTCTTCAATTACACAGTCATGAAAAATAACAGTGACCTTTGGATTGTCCCCGAAGTAACCTGGCTTAGTTTTCATCTTTTCTGATATGCTGAACTTTGAATGTGCACCATTGCTGTGGAGAAACATGAGAAGATCTGCCGCCAGTACAATGGAAAGTCATCACAGGAAGTGAAGTAGTAATTTGTTGTTTTTTAGAATCTGACTGATCAAATCCATTGGCAGACGTTAGAGTGTATGTCAGTAGTATTGTCAATCTTCTGATCGTGTTTACATGTGTATGCATAGGAAGACTCGGAATTGGCCCAATGGTTTGAGCCAGTTGAGCTCTAATGTGTGAAACTATTTGGCACATGGGATTATCATGAGAAGCAGCGCCAGAAGAAGAAAGAAAATGGGAATGCTACCAAGATGTGCATGAAAGTCAAAACACTTGCTGATGCAATACAGGTTAAAACCACCACCACAATAGTCAGATTTACACTCTTATTTTTACACTGCATTGGCTGGAGGTTTATGGAAACAAAGACAAAGTTTACTATGTGAAGCAAGTCAAAAGAGTAGAATTACAAAAACATCCCTTGCATGATGTCAAGTTTTGAATTAAAGTTTGACAGAACTCATTAATATTGGAATTTTTTCACCTGGGCTCAAGAAGATTTTCGTCATATTCTACTAACGGGATAAGTGGAAAGACGTAAGGAACATGTCTACAAAAACATGGGGATTTTTATTTATGAGGAAGGGAAAAATGACACTATGAACTCTTAGCTCTCGCCTGTAGAACAACATGTTTTCAAAGACTGTTCAGAAACCCCTTGGCAACCTTTGGTCTCTAAGGGAAGCTTTGTATTCCTGATTGGTTGGCAAAGTTGCAAAGAGGGTACTGCACCAAAACCCCATTTTGTTTGTTTTGGTTGTTAGTAGATTGCTGTAGTTGCTCAAAGTTTGCATAGATGATGCCACTCACTTGAAAAAGTACGACGCAAACTGGCAACTGAGAATGTTTGACTTCAAAGTAAAACTTGTGAGGTGTTGCTGGATAGGCGAAACTTTTCCTTTGAAGGTGAACACTCTCTGCATCCAGTTTGTGTTGTACTTTTTCCAGTTTTTCCACATTTTTCATTATCAACCTGTGATTATCAGTTGGGCTACCTTTATGACTAATTTCATAGCTAAAACCAGCATTCTCCATCAACCACTTACCAACTGATTGGGCAACATACATTTTCCCTTGTGAATGGCTGTTGTTGGGGAGGTCACCAATCAATCTCTAGGCCTGTGCGACTGGGGTCTTAATGGACTTGGCATCTATCATTGACAATTTCTGTAACTTTACAAAAACCAGCAGTTCAACATAAGGTAAAGTACAATCCTTTCCCATGTAGGAGGTGGTAAAAAAATTGTTGCTCACACTGTAACTTTATTTTTGACTTTCTATAGATCCACTCAAAGCTTTGTGATGTAATTATGAATTATGAAGAATGGAAATGAGTTGATCTGTGGCAATAAACACTGTTTGATTGACCAGTAGGTGGGAAATAGTAGAACTGCTTTTCCATGAGTTTCATATTTTCCAAAAACATATCACAGTTACCACAGAATAATTGAAGCAATGTTTCTCTATCATGGTGGTGACCACAACTGCTCAGTATTTGCTTCATAAAACTTGCCTCGTTTGCACTGACCTGAAGAACCAAACCGTAAATTCTTACATGGGATGCCACCTGCCATAGAGCGTTTAAACCTTATAAAATGAGTGCTGAAATACATCAGAGGCTGCCTTAATTACATACAAAGAGTTTTGGAGAAATGACTAAGAGTGGGCATCCACCATTAAACCTTGACTCTTCCTCTAAATGGATATTTTCCAACATATTCCCATCACTGACCCCTAAAAACAACTGGGTTCTGGCTACGTTTTTGGGAAATACTCAGTAAAGTATGAGACACTGTAACCGGTCCAAACTGTGCTTTGGAGAACTTTGAAAAACCTAGAAACAACATAAAGTCTACTGCAAGGATGATGGAGATATGGGGCCAAAAGAGGGGACTCCCAGAAATCCACAGAGACTTTGCTCGATCTTTACTGAAAATCCATCACTTTCATGGAACACAGAGCACAGGAAAGCTCAAGCTTTACAGATAAGCTGGAGCCAATACAAGCACTGATGTCATCATAAATACGGCCTTGGCAAGACCTTGCTAATGATGGATTGATGATTATTCATTCAACGTCACTGGCCCAAGCTTAAGTGAGATAAAACCCCAAGAAGCCTGTCTGATACTGAATTCTTACGTTTCTTTTATGATATCTTTTTACGCACAAATGTTTGAAGCTGAGAGGCTGAATTCCAGGATTTGAGTTCTTTTAGTACACAACCTCCTGAACTCTCCTCGGACTCTGTGGCTTGAAAAGAAAAAAATCAGCACTTCAGCATTAAACAAGCTTACAGTTTAGTAGCATCTTGATGATTCTGTTGGGTTAAATATCTAATACAGAACCTAAACTTAACCACTGTAAAGGGAAAGCTTACATAACAACTAAGATCGGAGCAATCAAGAGTGTAACAATGGTATCACTGTGTTATTGTACTTTGTTGCACGAGTTTGCTGGCAGGTAGCTAGTTGAACGGCCTCTAATAGGATCAAGGAAGAAAATCTGACATAAAAAATAATCCCACATAACAATTTGCATATTCTTTAATGATGAATGGTACAGTTCACCAGATGTCACCGCTGCACTCTGAACAGGAATTCTCCAAGCTGCAGGCCCGTGCTTCCCAGCCACATAAAAGCTCTTTCCAGGTGCCAAATAAGCAAGGATCAAGTCTTTAACCACCCACGTAGGTTCTGATACTCAAGCCTTTTCAGCAGTTTTTTTTTCTTTTTTGAGAAAAAGCATTTCTTTAGGACTGTTAGATGATTACAAATCCTAAGCAACATTATAACTGTATGAACTGCAGCACATAATTTCAGTAAGGCGTGCAGGTGGTAGGTATCTGTTCTTGCTTTTCATCTCTATAAAAGCTACTGTACGATATGTAGGTTCATCAGAATAAATTTTATTCCCATTACTTTGAGACAACAGATTTTACTAGATTTAACAGGTTAGTGGCTGAACTTTATTAAAGGGGTGATTTTAAAAGCTATAAAAGCTATAGCAGCAGGAAACAGTTTGGCTCTTATACTTCTTATAGTGCTACAACTTAATCTTTATGCTGGATTCAGCTCACGGTAAAACATGGTGCCAGTAGCCACATCGTGGATACTTTCTAATTACCTATTGAGGTTTCTCCCCTGACCTCATACATACTGTCTGCTGTAAGAGATTTGAGCCAACCACTCACTGGAAATGTGTATTCCTTGACCGGTTGCCATTGGTGCTAGGAGAAAGAAACTGCTTCACCAAAAACCTCCTACAGATTGCTTTGGTTTATAGCTAATGACAGCAGTTGCCTGTAGTTTTTGTGCGTTTCTGCAAACACTTGCTAACTCCTAGCCAAGTGGTAGTTCAACTCAAAAAAACTTCACTAGGAAGCTTCACCTTCAAAGTAAAAGTTGTGCCTCAAAGCTACAGCCAACACTTTTGAAAGCGTTTTACTTTAAAGGCAAACTGTTTCCTGTTTTGTTGAACATGTCAGTTTCACTGTGTGGAGAAGCAGGACAGTGTTAATAGACAACTCCGTCACTTCCATTCAAACTGTGACTGCACCACTATGCTAGTGACCAAAGCAATCACAAGTGTCAGGGTCGGACGGTGCCCCGACCGGTCGACCTGCCTGAGTCCACTCTATCCTCAACCGTGACAACAAGGGGGTTTTGCAAACCTTTGGAGAATACTAATTTTTCCCTGGTTACAAGTGGTTGCCAGGGAATCACTGACTGGTCTGTAGGTCTGCGTAACTGGGGCTTTCGCGTCATTTTCCAGTAACTGCCATCAACATCCAGCAACCACTCACAGCTGGACAGGGAATACTAATTTTTTCCTTGGGACAGCTGGTTGCCAGATGGTCACTGACCAGTGTCTAGGCCTGTGTGACCATGGAGGCCTTATTTACTTGATCCAACATTGTCACTGTGATTGTTACGAAATGGTGGACAAGTTCACATGATTAGTTGTCACATGTCTGCAAAACCTCAACACATCATAAAATACAGACAACACTGCTAGCATTTATCTCATCTAATTTAGCAAGAAACTAAATTAACAAATACCTGAACAACTTCTGAAAATATTAAAAAATAAAAGGCAGACTTTGTTGGAAAAAAAATCACGGATGCCAACACAACGCTGAAATACTCTTGTCAAAAAAATATTCACAAAATTTACCATTAGGCGATGTCTCGAAGAAGAAATATTGGTCGTTTTGATTTTTGCCAGGTCACGGCTGAGTTCAAAGTGATAGTTTTTTGTGGCTGCTGTCATAAAGATACATCATAAAAAATCTCAGCTCTAAATTTAGCTCTTGCTGGAGTTTTTCATGTTTGCCTGTCTCACTCTCAGCTGACATCTGAACCTCGTGAGAAATCTGTCTGTGACCACAGCCATGTCTCTGTCCAGTTTGACAAGGCCCAGGTATCAAAAATGGCTGTAGATGTCTAATAGATGGGTGAGAATATCTGGGGGCAAAGGAATGTAACATGTCAAAAATAGATACACAAGCTGAGTGGCTTATTCCTGAAGAATCCCCTCCGCTCGAGCAATCGCCAGGTTTTTCCCACACTCTAAACAGTGTTACGGGAAAAGGGGTGTTTAATTGTGTATGCTCTGCTGACATAATGTTTGCTAAGTTTGTCTCTAGTACTTTATAGGCCATTGACCAAAGTCGCTGGTACAGCAACTTGCTAGCTTGTGTATTGTCTCTCATGCCTCTCAGGTTTATTACCTATTTTACGTGGGATCACACTGGTCTTTAAATGCTGCTGATCTTAACCTCAGGTGCTCTCTGCGTTACTTGACGTATAGTCTTTAACTTACCTGGATGGCCTTTATAGTCTGTTTCCCTTCTGGGATAGGACAAAATCACTTTAGATTTCATTGAGAAGTCAAAGAAAAGGGCTATGACTTTGTTAAATTGGGTTATCTCTCAGAAATAAGTGGTTTCAGTACCAACTAGCACTGCAACAATCTTCTTGTGGGTTAGACACCATAAAAAGTTACTTTATCAGTGATATTATAACACCACGATGTATACACAGTCTAAACAAAGCAGGAATTTAATTTAAAATCAAACTAGAGCTCAGTAAGGACTCTCTGAACAGAAGACTGAATTATTTATTGACTTAATTACTGTGCTTGTTTCCCTTTGGACAGCAAAGGAGTAATAATCCACCCCTGAACTTCTGATGAGGACACTGGGTTGAAGTTTTCTCACCCTTTGGGATTTTTTTCACTGTAACAACTGCTGTTAAAGGTACCAGACTGTGTGAAACGTATACTATTTGCTATGTAACTGTATATTCCACTGATACAATGTTTAACAGCTGCGTGTGGAAGAAAGCAGTCGAGACAGCTTGGAGTTAGAGGCTGGGCTCTTTACCAATGTAAACTAGTCTTGAAATGTCACTATTTCTTTCTGCCCCATAGCCAACAAAAACCAACTCATGACATCACAACTTCCCCACCCTTGTACTGCCCCAATGGCAAAAAGGTAATGTTTAGCATAAAGTTGTTGGTTTGTTTAAAGTTTCTTTTATAAAACTCAGAGTATAGAGGTTTTAATATGACCTCTTCAGTCACATGTATTAGTCTACATGGTTGATTGAAACGAATAACTTGACTTTCTGAGGAATTTGATATCGAGGCGAGAGCTTGCAGATTGTTAACTTAGGTTAGCATGATGCCCATAAACTGAGAACATAGACTGTATAAAACTTAGATATAACCAATGTTAGGTCACCTATTGGTTCTGGACTCTAAAATTTAAATCCTCAGTGTTACTCTCTGCTTGTATTCTCAATCCAGAAGTTACCATATTTGAAGAAGGTGCAGACCTAAGTCATCAGCTACCTCCAGCTAGCTAGCTTGGTTAGCATGCTACATTCACAAACTGCACAGACACATAACTACTAAGTAGTGCTATGAAACAGGCTGAGCAAACAGAAGCACCAATTTCTTGGATGTTATTTACCAAACAAAATCATGATATTAGGCAGATATGCCCATTTAAAAGTTTCAAAAGGAGCTAATGTGAGTTTGGCGACTTGGTCTTAGCAGACACAAATACTGCCTGTGCTGGTATAAGTTATTAAAAAATAATCACCCATGTAGAGCTTTCATGATGTGAGAAACTATCCAGAGAGGTCAAAACCTTTTTTGTAATATGCTTTAATGCTTTTAATGCTGTAAAGTTGGGAATTTTAAGATGATAACCTATGAGCTGGGAGAGGACAGCTCAGTTAGTCCCGCTTAAGAGACATCGACATTTTTGCTTTTTTTTTTCATTAAATAAACAAACATTATATACATTTTGATATTAATCTGAATTTATTGCTTTGTTGATTCTATGCTTATCCAACCCACTTTGTGCTATCTGTTACACAGCTCTATATCGAAAAAGAAATGAAAGGTAGTATTAATCTTTGAATCTAACTATGGGAAAGAAAGCAAATATGCATATTTTTTGAGCCATAATTCACATTACATTTAAGAGTTAAGAGCGTAACTCCTTACCCAAATGTAAACTCTCAGGATAGCCCTGTTAAAAAATTATACACATAGGCTCTGAAAAGTGTTGGTCTTTTAAGTCATTATGCCTCTTTTTCATACGTCCATTCACATGCTGCCGATCTCTTTCCCATGCATGGTGGATTCTGCCAGCAAAGTAACAATAACCTTGGGTGGAGTGCACAGCTGAGCTGGAGTCTACAGCACGTGCTTTGATTGCTGGAATCATGGACAGAGCAAAGAGGCATCCTCAGGAGATTGTGTTACTTATTGAACTGTCCAAGTCAGAGCGATGTACTCCAGACCATGGGTCAAAAAGTGTCCAACAAGACTAATTTGCTTAAACTTTTATGAACAGAGAGTGCATAGTTGTACGTGAGGCTCTGCACTATTCATGCAAATTCTATTTACTCATTTTCCTCTCTGTACTTGAGTTTTGAAACCTTCTGCCATCTAGAAACGTAATGAAACACTTGTTGAGTCTTTCTATGGTCTGCAGGCTATTCTTTCTTGCTTTCCCTTTTCCTCACTAGTGCACCTCATCCCCTCTGCAGTACTGGCATCAGCTCTAGGATTCAGGAGGCCTCTGGAGAGGGGGAAAAGCATGAGGGAAACTTGGAACAATATGTTGTAGGTAAATAAATGCGCTGTCTAAAAAAGAATGCCTTTTCAAAACATACCCAGGCCCCCTTGAAGAAGCATGTGCCCCAAATAATGCCCCAATTACTCTACTGATAATATGATAATATACTTCAACCTCTTTCGAAGTCACTGGGTTCACTGCGCAAACAAGGACCAGCACTCTGAGACTGAGGGAATATCATCTGGGGCCTTGAGGAGCTGCACATGAAGGAGTTGTGTGTGTATGTGTGTGTGTGTGTGCTTGTATGGGAAACAGAGCAAGGGGGATAGACTTACTGTAGAAGTACAGTATTCTATTCAATCCCATTGCCAGCTTTTGCACATTGAAACTGAACTTTTGACTCTGTTATTTAGTCCTGGATCAGAGGCACACAGCTGATTAAACAGTGTGAAATTCAGCGAAGCAGGTGTATCTTAAGCTAATCTGATGATATGGATTATAATATGGCAATAAACCCGAGGATAAGATCTCAGCACTGTGTTGATTAGAATCTTTGGCCGGTGGGCTGAGCTGGCTGGAGAGTGGCCTGACTATTGATACCATATGAGAGGATGAGTCAAAATACTGAGCAGATGTGACGGTGCAGAGTCACAACAGGAAAAAAGGAAACCTAATTACATTTTATCTCAAAAGGTACTGAATTGGCTAAATAGAATTATATGTAGACTGATATAATTCCAACACAATGGCTTTAAAATATGTGCATGAAAAATATTTTTGGGGTTAAATGTACTTTTTCGTCTTTGACTAGCTTCTACAGTTCACTCAAAGGTAAGTACAGGTCTCATTGAGTTACTAGAGTCAATCTCACATCTCAAAACCTGTCATAGCCTTTTTAAAAAATCTGACTTATTTCTGAGAAAAAAAAAACTGGGTTCACATCTGAGTATTAAACAAAGTGCTGGATCTGTGCTGGGAAGTAATTAAACTAATCTGTCATGATTCACCCTCTTACTCTGACGATTTTCCATCCCAGTGAAACCACAGCGGTGGAGAGCAGGAGCAGAAATGTATGGATGGAGTGAAATGAAGGAGAAAGTCTTTGCCATGCAACCCGCTTGAATGATATATCCCTTCCACCAACTGCACCACCTGAAAAGGACATCACTTCCAAGAAGATTTTTTTGGGGAAAGCACCAGTTGCCGACTGCAGACGAGGGGGAGAGAAAGAGAGTGAAAAGGGGGAGAAAAAGTGTTCCTGCGTCACGTTGCTTTAATTTGTTCACCAGCTGCCAATGAAAATGATGACCTGCAGAAGGTTTTTTTTTCTTTTTCTTCCTCTCTCTTGGCACTGAATATGCACTGGCAAAACACATAGCTGGAGGCACACTCTGAACAAGTGTAATCTTTATAGTATGATGAATACCACAAAGAAGGCTGATAGGACGAGACCCAGCTCTCACACTGATTTCACTGATAAAAGTGCTGCGTTTGTGCTGAATATGTGATCAGTGGCGCATGCGGCAAGTGCAAATCTGTCACCTGAATGTGGAGCTAAAGTGCCAGTTTGGTTATTAAGAACAACTTAACCCTCTAGTCCAGTCCATTTACTCAGTATTAGTAAGATAACCTCCTCTCCCTCCAATAAATCTGTAGATGAATCACATTAAAGCACGTGCATGATAAAGACCTGTGCCACAGCTTGTTTTTCCTTGTCGTTTTACTTTATTAACGCTTTTAGGAAATTAGGCAAATTCTACAGGGAAAGGATTAAGAGGAAACAAACACAACGCCTCTCGGTGATGTTCTGTTTCAGGTGTCAAGGAGGGGCTCGTCTACCTCCGAGGCAGACTCACTTCCTGCATTCCCCATTACCATATATAAGCCCGAAAAAACGAACTTCTCCTGAAACACTCACAAAGTTTGCAAAGCGCAAAAACTACCCACTTGCAGCCCTCCCTCTCTCCGATCCCTCACAGAGGCTTTAGAGGTGATACCGCCTTGGCAACGCAGGGACAAGGTACCACCGCGCAAGGAAAAGTAAGAGGAATGCGACCGGTGTTGCTGTACTGTATTGTTACAAAGAGGGAGGTTTTAAACTTGATGTAAGCGTACCTGGATTGTAGTGCATCGCATTTTTAAACGACAATCCATTAAGTCTCTCTCTCTCTCTCTTTCTTTTTTAATTTTTCAGAGTCCTCCAGGACGTGGGATATTCTCTTCTGCGGTTTGCTAAAGAGCAAACATGAAACCTCAGCTATTTACCTTAGACTTAGTACTCTTGTGCATATCTTGCGGAGCAAGTGCACTGGCAGTGACTATTCCTGTTGTGTCCACGTCCCCGCCAGCCGCCAATATCACCAGCCTTGGCGCAGCGCTCGACTTTGGAACAGACACTGTGACTTTTTCAAAAACCAGGAGGAAGCGGTACATTAGTCAGAACGACATGCTCGCAATTCTTGATTACCACAACAAAGTGAGAGGCAAAGTGTTTCCTCCGGCATCCAATATGGAATACATGGTAGGTGACAGATTTTGATTTAAACATATATATATACATATATTTATTGCACGATTTTACTGCAGCCATGTGTTCCATGAACAGGATATTTCAGCTCCAACATGCACCAATGAAATATAAGAGTTATGAAAGTAATGCTAGCTCATTTTAATAGTCGCACTACTTTATTTAGGAAGCGTTTTTAGGGTCTACTTGACATCATCAGCTGTTTAGCAGATCATGCTGCAGCAGACCACCAAGGTAGTCACTTCCAAAAGAAGAGGGTGTCATGTATGATACCAGAAGCCTGCTGTAATGGAAACATCCAGTTGACCTGTTAGATGTTAAAGAGTTTCAAGTCCAAAAACAGACTTGATGCTTGCATTTTGTTCATTTGGACATATGCTGTTTTGGCTGACAAACATAAGCGCTTAGACTGATGTGTTTCGATTTAAAACTGCCATTTCCAGCTCTTACGTTGTGTTATCAGTAAAATATTATTAGTGTTGTCCTTTTCCTCTAAAAAATCAGTTGACTACTTTTTGTTAAAGGGCTGCAGTCATGATCCATTCCTAATGGCACCCTTGTGTGCAAGTGTAGAACAAGCTGTTCAGCCTTCATTCATTATAATAAAAAATGTATTCCTCGAAAGGGTCACTCAGTAAGGGTGACTAGGAAACAAAGTGTCTCCTCTTATGCAACTAATTCGATGGATGATTTTTGTGTTTTGCCATAGTAACGCCTGCAACATTGCTAAGAGCTCAGTGTGCCAACTCTTATCTCATATCGCGCTGCTAAATGAAGATCTTGTGCTGATATTTTCCCCTTGGTTATGTAATGGGTTTTCTTGCTTCCACCTAATCTCTGTGTGTTTTTAGGTGTGGGACGACACACTGGCAAAGACGGCCGAGGACTGGGCTCATGCCTGCCTGTGGGAGCATGGGCCGCCTCACCTCCTCAGGTTCCTGGGTCAAAACCTCTCAGTCAGGACAGGACGGTGAGTGACCTTTGACTCCACCCCCCCTTCCCTGACATCTGCTGACCCTCTCTCAGCAGTCATGGTCGCTGCCTTGTTGCCCCCTTCTTCTTTCCCTTTAAGGTTTTTCCACTGTGACCTGGTGACTGGCTAAGGAATGCTCCTGTGACCCTTCAAATAAACACAAAAACCTTGCTTTCAGCCATGACCCATGAGGACAAAAGCCTGTCCCTTTTACTGGGTCTTGATTTTCCATTTGGAAACAGAGGGCACCTTCATGTGTTCCTACTTTTAGATTTTATTGAGGAGCCACATGGAGTACAGGCTATTTGAACATGTCCTTCTGAACTCATTAATACATCTCTAAAAAAACAACAACAAGGAAACTGATGTTTCTTGTGGAGCCACAAAAATTGGTGAAAACTTTTTTTTTTTTATTTTTTTACTTTTTTTGCCAGTATCTTAGTGTATAGGATACAAACATATCTAAAACTCAATGTGAAGAAGAAGATTTTTAAAATCATTATACTGACACTTATATATATCACAATATCAAGGTGCTTTATTCACGATTCCTGTTTATGTGGCACTGAACCATTGAAAACCATGGAAACCATTGAAAGTCGGTTATTATAGTCATACCGAGGTGAGTGACTAAACTGGAAAACTAAAGGGTTTAAGATATGAGATGTCAGCCGATGGAGGAAACTAAAATATCTTCACACATACCTGGACAAAACTAGATCAGGGCTATAGTAAACAGTTCTTTAATCTTCTTCCAATTTGCCAAACAAAATAACAGATTTTCATAATTTTCCCATCATTTCCCCTGCTGCTGGAATTGCAAATGCTGTGATATTCCATTTGCTTGAAAAAATTATAATGACACAAGTCACAACTGATAATATGAGTCTTGCTGAAATTTAAGTGTTCTGTTCACAGATATCGATCCATTCTTCAGCTGGTGAAGCCGTGGTATGATGAGGTGAAAGATTACGCCTTCCCCTACCCCCGTGACTGCAACCCTCGGTGCCCACTCAGATGCTACGGACCCATGTGTACCCATTACACACAGGTAGTAGTCGCGCACTTACTCAGGCTACAGTAGAAATGCTGCTGGGGGGACTTCAAGTAACAGCTGCTCTTTTTAATATGCAGATGGTCTGGGCAACATCCAACAAAGTCGGCTGTGCCGTGCACACGTGCCACAACATGAATGTGTGGGGTGCGGTGTGGAAGAGGGCGACATATTTAGTTTGTAACTACTCTCCTAAGTAAGTGTACTTGCTAACCTGACAGTTAACTGTGTGGTTCATGTTACACAATCTCACGTAGTGTAGCTTTCACGCTGAAAGGAAACCTTTTATTTCTAATGAACTTGTTAACCTGATGACGACACGCTGACGACAGGCTTAATCCTGACACAGTTTGCTCTGTTCTGTGCTTAGCTGCGAAATGCCACCCATTATGGTAGGAGCACCAAAGCACCGGAGGGCCACGAACCAAAAGAAAAAGTCTCTAAATATCTCAGAGAATCAAAGAACACCCAGACTTGTGACTGACTTGTGACCCGAGGTTCTTTAATCTCACTAGTTTGAGACATACGTGTGAGAAGAACTGGCTCATGACCCACTTTTAGCTTGCTAACTGGGAATGTGGTCTCCGTGCTCTTGTGCTTTACACGGTCCTGCAGAGGTCACTGTTGTCACGGTCTACAACGAGAAGTTCTGTGCATGATTCCAGCTGGCTCTGGAATATGCAATAGTCACTGAAATCTGAACCTTATGTTTTTTACACATGTAAAAAGCAATTTCACACCCATTTCCATTTAGGGATCGTACTCAATGTTTCAGTCATATACCCAAAGATCTTCTACACCAGGTAGTCTTTCTGCTAATGAAGACCACAGAATGACTGAAAAAATGGCTGAAAATCAATCGCTTAGGCAACTGCTACTTCCTTTCTAGCTCTGTGGTTATTTTTGTGGTTCATTCACACTAGATGTTACTGTCTTCCAGGGGTAACTGGATCGGAGAGGCTCCCTACAAAGTAGGCGTACCCTGCTCCGCATGCCCTCCCAGCTACGGGGGCTCGTGCAGCAACAACATGTGCTTCCCCGCTCTCAAAACAAACTACCTGCACTGGTTCAAATAAACAAAGGTTTCCTCTCAACATAAGCTGACAACCTACAGTACCACAGAGACATTATTTTAATCCAGTAAGGATTTGCACAATAGTCGTGGACCACGCTAATTTGTATATATGGGCTTATTTAAAGACAGAAACATGCATTTAAAGGCAGCGTAAAATTTTAGCTTTGATCACTTGTAAATAATCTGTAAATTAATTTGTTTTATACCAAAACTGCAAAGACTATTTTAACTGATGCAATATATTTAAATGTAAAATGGGTCCTTTTAACAGCGCAGACTGTTCAGTGTGTGGTTTTTACTATACCAGTTTACAGCTGACAGTGTGGTAACAAAGGACATTACTACCATCACAACTCCTCATAGCTGCTCACTTTGGTGCTACGGGCATCACACCACCATGCTGTGTGCTCTGCCTTCACAGGAATGCTCTGATATAAGGATCAAAGCTTTTGACCTCAGAGGGGAAACCCCCCACACTGACAGTGTCAGCAGCTTATAAGCTCAAGTGTGCTGCAGTTCCAGCTTGTGTCCGGCAGCAAGTTTGTTGACAAAAGTGCAGAATATACATCAGTTAGAGTGGGAAAGCAACTTGTCAAGTTACACAACACCTCAGTGGTTGGACGTTTGTTTAAAGTGCAAAACAATGCATTTTCTCTGTGTACCATTACAGAGACTTCATGCGTTTGGGCGTTTCACAGGTTTCATACAGTGTTCATGTCATTTTGTATTCTAAGAAGCACATAAAATCATTTGACCCACATATCTGTTATGTAGTCATATTTGTTATGGAGACTATTGGTATCCTACTGTATATTACCACTATATACAGTCTATTGATGTTGTTTATGTATTTCGTTATAATCACTGATGTAGCCAAGCTTTAGGCACTTGAGTGCACCTTAATTGTTTGTAAATTTCCAAAATACTCAAAAATTATTATTTTTTTGTATATGTAGATAATCATTATACTTTGATTATCTTCAAATATACTGTAAGTTATTCATTTTTATATTAAATATATATATATATATATTTAAGTGATATTAATTTTTGTTTTGTAAAAGGATTGGAGTGCAATGAAATCATTTTTAATCAATCAGGAAAAAAAGAGTTAAAAAAACAAAAGAAATTAACATTTTCAGCACTGATTGTGAACCTTTTCTCCGTTTGTGTTTTGTACTTGTAATAAAATGTTCTATTTTGATTGTTTGTTTGTTCCGTTGTATGTTTTGGACAGCTCATGTCGTCCCTCTGGCTAAAAGCAGTATCATTATCCAGCGTCTGCTCTGTGTTGTCTTAAATTGATTATCTTTCTGACTCTTTGATTCTCAATTAAAGAGTGCCCTTGAAAAGCCCCACATCCTGCGTATCAACAGCAAAAACGAGGAGAAAAGAAAACATCTTCAGGCTACAACCGAATCCTAATAAGAGAAGGTTGACTTTGGCCCCGACGGTCTGTGTCTACATAAATGAACAGATAACTGATAGGGTTTCAGGGGACTGTCATGTTTGGGTTTCTCCACTGAAACCATCGACCTTACTGAGGGGGAGAAGCAAGGAGCAGCAAGAATGCTGGATGTAGAAAGAGGCATATCATCGGAGACGTAGCCAAATTGTAAGAATGGGATGGTCTAAACAGTGGATGCAGAAAAATTTGTAAGAGGTAGAAACACAGGGAGAGAAGTCAGGATGTAAAGACGCTGGTGTGCGCAGCAGCATTGCACTATTAAACACTTTCATGATAACCTTTGCTTAGCGTGACAATTGCAAACCACTTCCTGCACATTTTTGCAGCCAGAAAGAGCAGCCCATTCCCTGGAACTAAACAGCAGAGAGTTTTTGAGGAACACATTAGTATGCATGGGAAAAAATCTTCCCGTCTGTGTAAATGCCAGGTCCTGCGCCAAACAGATGATAGTGAGTGTTTAAAAAGTCACATCATCAGGATGCGGAGCGCGATGCGATGACCAGTTAGACAGTCTGCTGTGGATGTTATCCATCAATGATTGAAGCAGAGCAGAGGTTAAGGACATGGGTTTGGGCTGGGATGAAAGCAGCTTGTGATGGCTCGAGGGCATGAGCAAGAAAACACCTGCAAATGAAGTGTAAATTGGAAAGGGAACAAATATGTCCATAACATTCATGAGTTTGGACTTAATTCAGCTTTTTTTTCCCTTCTTCTTACTAATGAATGACTGGAAACACTTTGAAAACTTCTACTTGACAGTTAATTTACACTTAAAACCTGATGCCGTTTGTTGGAGTTTGTCATTTATGTCATTTTTTTTTCCTGTAGTGAGGCTTTTTAAGCTTTTTTCAGATTTCTATTTTGACATCGTTGTGCAGACCCAGTACTCTGAAGGACACTGTTATCAGCTTGCTAGTTCCACAAAACAGACTGGCTAGTCTTAACGTGACCCCTCAACTCCTTTTAGCAGTGACACATTTTAGCTGCTTCTGTGGGCAGCTGTTGCTCAAGAGGTTGAGTAGGTCATCTACTAACGGGAAGGTCAGTAGTTCAGTCCCAACTTATCTAGTCTGTACCTTGATGTATCCTTGGGAAAGATACTCAAGTTGGAATTGTCCCCACTGCTTTTGTGTGAGTATGTTATTGTAAGTATAGAAAAAAAATGTGAACGAGGCTTGTAGTAGAAAGCATTTTGAGTACTCAAACTGAAAGGTGTTTTATAAATACTGGCCCATTTGTTACTCTTCAAATGCCAATTTAAGATCAGAAATTTGGTGCGTGCGCTTGGCTGAGGAGCCAAACATGCAAAGCTATCATCTGTGGGATCTTAAATGAAAGCCTCTAAGTCAGAATGATGTCTAGATGCATTGATACTGTATCGCTGTGGATCTTCGGTTTGTCTCAAATAGCTGGCCTGCCGGTAAAGGACAGCTGTTCGTGACGGGGCTGGAGGATGGCTGAATGATGGTCACCTCTCCCCAATCGAGAATCTGGTGCTAAATAACTTGTAAACAATTTGATTCTGTGTCAGGGTGTTGTGGTAACATCTATTTAACGGCAGCCCTCACTCTAGTAGGGATGGCTGTACCTTGGGTGGTTGAGCAGGTTGCCTACTATCCTAAAGGTTCAGTTCACTGGCTCTTCCAGTCTACAAGTTGCTCTCTGATGATGATGATGATGATGATGATCAGAGAGTATAGAAAGGTATAACAGAGGCATGTTTAGTGCTTTTTAGTGCTTTACCAGGAAAGCCTGCAGGTTTCTGGTAGCCAAACTTTGTCAGTGCACCTGGCCAGTCTAACTGCTGACTCTTTAAATACTTTTTCTTTGGATGGCTTCAGCCTGGTTATTTTAGGTTTTATTTTATACAACACCATACACCTTACATTCAAACAGCCAAAAAGCTACTGATTCAGATTTTTAACCAGCAAGAATTTTTTTTAGTATGATGCTGCTAATCCCTCACCCAGCACGTGGTAGTTAAGCAAGAAGAATAAAATCTTATGAGGACCCACTCAAAGACTTCCCCAAAAAACGAGTTAAACACAATCAGAAAGCTGGAGAAGTAAAACAGATGTTCAGTCCCCAGATGCTGCAGCAATAAATCCACTTCAACTGGCTTACACTGTCGGCCTGTGCCAGCATCTACCGAGGCGATGATGATGCATCTGCGATCTCGTCTGAAGGTGCACCACTTTTCCTAATAACACACGTGAATTACCGACCTGTCGGATAAACTGTAACTGCTGAAACATTTAAGTCTCCCTCAAGTGTGAAGGTGGTGAAATGTTTATTTACAAAGAGGATGGAGACTTCATAAGGACCTTGGCAGGTTGATAGATTATGAACCAGGAGTGGGTGAGTGCGAGGAGTCAGTTTCCAAATGTGCAAAGAGCCATCCAAATCTAATAATGGCGAGAAGTATGAGAAAGACTTTGTCACAGTTTGAGTATAATAACGAAGAAGAGGGATAAATCTTTTGTGTGGATGGTTAGAAGGTTTTTTTTTTAAAATATATATTTGGTGCACAGCTGTAGAAAAAGTCTCCTCCACTTTATCGTCTCTGTACTCTACAACCTCTGTGCCCTCCCTGACTGCACAGAATGGTTGAAAACTTGGCTTCGCTTTGCCTCAGAGGGGATATTGGGAGAGACTTCGTTTTTATTCAGTGTATTTTTCCTTGTTCTTCAGTCCCCCCGAAGCACAACAACTATGTTTAGTTTGTTCCCCTTGCAGCTCAACCATCGGAAATGCACCCTGTGCCCTGTCCAAGCCTCGCTCTGTCTGCAAACCTCCCAAAAATCCTTTACTGGCATAGCAGCAGAGCAGCTTGAGGACATCAAAATGGAGCTGCTATTAGGAAAGAAAAAGCTAAAATAAGGGCTCAGTGAATTTAAAAAACCAGCAGTGTAAATTCTGTTACGCACAAGATCATAAATCACCTTGTAATGCAAGCATAAACAGGTTGGGTGAAACTGGCTTTTAGTGAGCTTAGAGAGAGGAAGAGTGTCTGCATAGATTTTTTACTTCCTTGTGCTTATGGGGCGAGGGGAAAATAAATAAGTCAGCAGAGTTTTATTGCCAAATAAAGATCTGTCACCCTCAGGAGCTTAGACGTTAGGCTGCTGTAGGCTGAGATAGACACATCATTATCTTTGAGAACCACACTCACTACAAAGCTAATGCAGCTAATCCAGAAAGTCCTATAGACAAGTGTTTTGGATGATAAGGAAAGTTTTGCATATAAATTATCAGAAATTAAAACTGACAGATTACCTTGATGCTTGACTTTGTCCTTCAACTCAATGAAAGGCCCATCATGAAATCGGCTCATTGGGATTCGATTGGTCAGAAGACGGTGATTTTATTGTTCATGTTGGCTTAAACAGGAACAATAAAATAATGCAATAGAAACAGCCTCTCTAATTTTGAGCTTTATAAAACCTGCAGACAAGAGTCAAGCTCATGCTCTGTTTGCTCACGTTCATTCTCAGTTCCTCTTTACAAGGTGAAATGAAAAAGTAATGGAACTTGATTTAAATTTGGCTCCCTTCAAGGTCATTTTCTTATGCAGCTCTGCACCACATCCAAGACTTTTCCTGGTAGATGTTCTCTTTTGCCCACTTGCACTTGTGCATTTGTAGTTTTTAGGAAGAAGGGAGTCAGGCCAGGATGGCGGATGGTGAGCAAAAAAACTCCTTCAGTGCAGACATGGACCATAACTCAGGTACACATGTCAGGATGTTACCCTGGGGAATGAATTCTTTGCAAATGTGAAAACATTTGCAAGCAAATCTTCCAAAGAGCAACCCAGACATAGCAAGGATATGTGGTGGTGCATTGCTTCACAAGGTGTTGACCTTGAAGGAGAGATTGGCTTAAATTAATAAGATGCTTTTCATCAGCTGGATTCCAAAACTTTTTGTGAATGAGTGAGTGAGTAAGTGACTGAGTACTTTTCCAGTGAGCCATCTGCCATCTACCTTCTTCAGGCTGCTGCAACCAAACTGTGCATCAGTCATCATTTGTACTCTACTTCACCATCTACAGAAGGGTTGAGTCTATCGTCTTGCAAATAGACGATAGACTCAGTTTTACAAACTCGTGGAATTTTTGTTTATTCGGCTGCTTCAAAGGTCAAATTTGAACATCCTTATCAATCAAATAATCACCCACAAGTACATATTCACACCTCTGACAGGTCAGGGATGAGCCTGTTGACATACCTGTTTCCCAGAGACTGACATCAGCTACTCGAAGTATGTTTTTGGCTCTCCTCAGACGCTGTCATGTCCATGCTGAAACCCCATTGTGTCCATAAATGTCTTGGGGAGTTAAATGCAGGGTGACTTCTTCTTTTCTGCTGGATGCCCTTACTTCAAACAAGGAGTAAAAAATAAAGCATTTCAGGTACACAAATCATTTGCGGTGTCTCAGGCATCTATTTTTGTCTATATTCAGGACAAAGCTGTCATAATATGGGTGGGAAACATTTCATTTCACAGAAGGTTTTCATGGCTGGGTTTAAACATGCTCACCACGCTAGAAGTACCCAAGCGAACGCTGATGTTTCTCGAAGTGAAACAAGACACCAGTTCAGCTCGAGCTGGCTTGTGTTACGGTCACTTTTCTTGTCTGGTGACTTTTCCTTGGCAAAGTAAGTTTCTAACATGGACTAGTAAAATATAAATAAAGCATATCTGGCATACTTCAGCATAGATATTCAATTTTACAACAAAGCACATAAGCAGGGTCTTGTCATAAAACTGTATAGTCTATATTCACCATATGCAACATTTAAAGTAATTATATGCTTTCAAACTGACATCTCAGACCCGCAGTGGCCATAACATTGAATCTACAACATGTCTAATGTTGAAACAAGCTTCACTTGACCCGTCTCGCTTAGTCTAGGAACACAAACTGAGGCAAAGGTTGCCCGCGTTTGGTGTTTGCCTTCCATATCCTATTGTAGTCTTTGTTTTGGATGGGGCCGAGTTAGCCTCCTCGCAGGGCCTAGCAGGGACTTCAGACAAGCGACATCCTGCAGCTGCAAAACACGGGCCAAAATCAATGTCCTCCCAGAAGCACAGTGCTGGGAAAGTGCTGCCTAATCAGATGGGCTTCCTCCTTCACTCTCAACTCTTTTTTACACACTCAGCCAAACAAGCTCAGCATGGCTTTGATGCTGATATCAATTCATGGTACACTGACCCTTTTGCTCCCACATTATGCGTCGCATTTTCTATTCAGGGTTAAATAAACCCCAAACCCTCTAAATTCATAAAAATAACCCTGTCAACTGTTCTTTTTTTGTATTACTGAGTTGGTCACTGAGAAAGGGTTTCGACATTCAATGCGGCAAATCAACTTTCGCTTCAAATGCAAGAAACTGCATGATTATGGGATTCTCTCCCGAGGAGAATATAAGGTGACATTAGACCGCAGTGTATTTGGCATCACTGTGTTGAGTTTCTTTTGGTTTCAGTCGGTTTGTGGGCAAAAGCAGTAATCTGCAAACATTCAGTTCAAGGGAGCCACATTTCTGCTAGGATTACTCAGTTTGAAATATCATGAAATCTGACATGAATCAAGGGTGTATTTAGATACCCACAATTCCCCAGCGTCTATTGTCTCTACATCATCACTTTAGGTTTTTTGTTTGCTCAGGATTTTACCCTAATAGCCTGAGCGATGGATAAGTGCCTCAGTTTACCCAGAGCTCCTTTTGTGGTGTTACAGCGGGGGAGCTGAAGCATTTTAGCCTGTCATCAGGAACTGAGGTTGACTGAGAGATCCACATTGTATATAAAAAGATACTGACACCTGGTGGTTAAGGGAAGATTTGATATTTGTCATGCATTTCCCTACAAGCAAGTCAAAATGTTTATAGATACTACATATTATAGAAAGAGCCAGCATTGTTCAGGAGGCAACACACACTTGTGATTCAAAAGCCTGCTCGGTGTCACCTCTGTATCTTTTTAAACGGCAGTTACAGGATGTTTACAGATTGCAATTTAAAGCTTGAATAATACTGTGTGTAGTGATGTGTGACATATAGAGTTTCTCAATTTTGGCTTTTTAAACTGCTCTATATTATTACTCACTGCATTTCAAAGCAGCATTCATTTTTCTGCATGCATGAAAGCATATGGAGCAACCTATAGAACAAGGCATGGTGGGTTTTTTTCAAGTTGTCACACACAAGTGACTTAAGAAAACACCCAGAAAGCAAATTAAATGTTCAGTACTCTGCAAAAGACTTTGTTTCTTTACATTTTGCTTCCAAGGAGCCAGGCTTTCTTATGATGTTTTAATGTGCAGTAGCTCTCCAGGCTTTCTAAAGCCTTTCCAAGTTTTTCTTTGGACATTGGCTGCTTTTTCTGACATTTTTGGTCCATGCCTTGTACCTCCCCATTTTCAGATGAGTGGTCTTTCTTCGTTAAGCCACTTATCACTGATCTCTCAAACATTCAAGCATAAAAAGGAACCTAACTCAATCAATCAACATTGTGTCTACACATAACTATTTTTGCACCAACAAGTGAATTCCAAAATTAGCTGAAAGCCTGGCATATCTTGGCATTGTGTGCAGTTTGTCCCAAAAGAAGAAGTGGCAGTAGCATCTGAAAGTCATGTCAAAAAAGAAACAAGAACAAATCAAATAAAGACCTGATACAGCACCTGAGCCCTTCAGTTGATCCGTTCACTATTCCCTGAGAATGGAATAAAAGGCAGCCAACATCCAGAGAAGAGCTTTGGATGTCCTACAGGAAACCTGGATAAGTATTCCTGAAGACTACTTAAAGAAATTACAAGAAAGCTGCCCAAGAGAGTTAAGGCTGTGTAGAAGAATAAAGGTGGTCATACCAAATTTAGACTTTTGAAGAACTGTACAGACGCTGCTTTTGCCTAATTTACTGTATTTCCATGAATGTTTGCATGTTTTAATAAATCACTGGACCTATTTCCTATTTTTCGAGCAAAACATGAATAACTGGCTCAAGATTTTTGCTTAGTATGGTATTACAGGAGAGTGTACTGGGTGTACTGTAAACCAATAACACATTACAGACACAAGCAAAGATGATGCAAGGTTTCAGACTTTCAGGGCTCTTAAAAACCATTAAAAAGCAGCGAAAGGCTCCGAGCTGAAATTACACATAATGAGTACTTTTGACACGCTGTTGACAGTATTTCTGCTCTTTGACTTAAGTGACACTGTTTTATATTACTTTTACTTTTGTGCGGTAAATTGGACATGTCCTGGGCTGTGAAGTTTGGCAGCGTGGTTTAACACAGTTTCCTGTAAATGAAAATGGAAAGTGAAACAGAGGAAGGGATGGAAGAGGAAAAAAATACAACAGAAATTAAAAATCGTCATCTTTGGAAAAATAAAATTACATCTCGCAGAAAAGAAGTTTGAATCCAACACCAACAGAAGACTAGTGGATTTAAAACAGATCGTTCAACATTTGTGTATTAACGGCTTCGTAGTTCAGTTGGACACATTCTAGCAAAATCCCTGATTACAACCCTGCAATAAGACCTGGCAGGAAAACAGAGAACAGTTTGTGCACCGCTCACAGATGCATTGGCATCTCTTGACCACAAGAGGGTAGACACAGACAAACTAATCCCAAGCTGGCCTGCAGGCGATATCTTAGGCAGCCTTCTGCTGAACGCTGCTGATAATGTCACAAAAGCAATGATGTAGAACAGCAGCCAAATGACCTTGATGCTCTTTACTCCCACTTTCACCCCAACACCGTTCCAACACTCTGACCTCAATTGAGCCCAACCAGAACCATTAGAGAGCAATGTGCCAGATAACATGGGCCAACAAAAAGTGTTCTTCGAGTCTGTTTGTGTGGTTTGCTGCTGTGTCCAGAGGCTACTGTTGTGTAGATGCGGGGCCTGGCACGACCGATGCATTCTCCTGGGTTCACGGGGTTTCTCGCAAGACCACATGCTGAATGGAGGAGGTACAGAATGGAGCATCTGGGCCCACATGGCTTCACAATGGCTGTGTGGGTAAGACAGAAAGTGCGAGGAGAGAGAGGAGCAAGCATAGGAGCGGAGAAAGTGAATGTTTTGGCGTGAAAACAAAGGCAGGCAGAAACTTCAGGTAGAGAAAGCAGAGGTTACAAAAACAGGGGAAAAAATATGAAATCATAAGAAAAACAACCCAGTAACAGGTACAAGATAGCAGATGCAAGAAGAAAGAAAATAAAAAAAAGAAAGAAAGGCTGCTAACACAAGACGCCTAGGCATGAAATCATTTATATTGCTCTACTGCTGGCACAAATAGTGTATATTTACTGGCAGGCATTGTAATAACATTAATCAGAGAGTGACTTGCGTGTTACAGATGGCCTGACCTAAATTACCACACTATAAATCATAGAAATCCCTGAACAGTTGGTAAATATTTCCTTTATCCACACAGTTTACTGTTCATACTCGAGGTCAGAGGCATCCTTTCACAGTCAGACTTTGTGTAATTCAGCTGCAACTTTCATGTGATTTAGGTCCTTTCACACCCTCGGCCCATAAAACTTATTTTGAGTCTTTAAAATAATTGTATGTTTTATGAATCGGCTCATATTTAAGTTGTGAAGGCATCTGTGCCAAGACACACACACGCGCACTCACGCACGGATGCACGGACGACGCCACCACTTTGCCGCCTCACCTCTCACTCTCCTCCTGTTAAACAGAGACAAACACACACCCACTGAGCTTTCTTCCTTCAAGGCACATGTTTTATCTAAATGTAGTGCAGCATTTTATTCTGCTGCAGATGAATGAGTGTTTTCAGAGTTGCGATCCCTCCTGGGAGCGGTGAGGAAGAACATTGCTATTTCAGCTGCTGTGATGAGGACTTGGGAAAGTCCTGTTGGGTCTGACAGCGGAGAGGTGGCTGGACGCTGGAGCCGTGGTCGAGGACCCCTCGCTATTGACCCGGGAAGCAGACGGTGAATCCCAGGTTTATGGAAGTTCAGATTGAGTCACCAAAGTGAGCTCTGTATCACATTTAATGAAGTAGGTTAGACAAGCAGAGGCAGCCTGGAAGAAAGGCTTTTATATACGTCTTGTTCTCAGTTCCCACTGATAGTTCATCAGCTGGGGGCTGCGGTGGAAGAAAGTAAAGGAACTCAAGCACACATTTATTTGTTTTGTTTCTATTGCACTATTTATCTGACAGCTAACAAAATGCATTTTTTAGGATTGAACCAGACGTGCACAGTCAGCTTGGCTTGTTTCACAGCATGACTACAAGATGCTTCTGTTGCAGTTTCCATAAAAAAAAAATGTATTTCAAAGTTTAAAGGTAAAATCATGAGCTGTACCTCTGAAAAGCTACTCCTTACACATTAACAATACAATAATAATAATAATGATAATAACAATAATAATAATACACCAGCCACAGGCCCATTTCTATGCAAAGATAAACTGCACTTATAACTCTTTTAAGATAATTGTGGGTTTCATAACTTCATAGTTCCATTAAAATGATACTTTAGTCCACTGACAAGTTGTTTCTTGAAAGCCAGACTGTTTATAGCTTTGAGTGCAATGCCACACCTTATTAATACACAAACGTGTATCCTGCCCAGCGTTACATTTGTTTATAATACATCAGTTGTGAAATTTGGCACAGATTATAAATCTTACAACTTCAAATTCATAGGCATCCACACATAGCTGAGTTTTCTGTGTAGTGCTTGATACACCTGATGTGTAAGTGCTAAAAACATCAAGGAGTCATAGAAACAAGGGGATTTGCTTAGTGTTGGGGGGAGGAGAGCAGGGGAAAAACTGCTCCACATGCTTGTCTTGGCCGGCCTGCAGTTTATTGTAAAACACAAGAACATTGTGCCTCCCCTGGTGGAAAAGTAAGGCTGTTCGGGTAGAGGGGGGGGGTAAACACACCCAGGTCTACTGTTTCCACATGTGCCATAGCTACCAGTAAAAAATGACCAGATGACAAAAGACAAAACGTGCCTGTTTCCATTATGGAATTCAGTCTGTGTTGCAGGAGAGAGCGGGGAAACAGTGACGACAAGTTCACGGCTTGGCTTGGTTTTCTAGTTACAAACCCCCCCACCTCAGAAAAAGAAAAAAAAAGAAGAAGAAGAAGACAGAGAGCCACCTGTGAACAGCCAGACCTGGGAAAATGAGACCCAAAGATGAGGTAGATCTGATTTAAGTTAATGCGGTTTTGAACAAAATCACTTTCCAGGCTGAAATCGCAAAACGCTAATGACGAGCCAATCAACGATCAGGTGGTATAACTACTAAATGACGTCACGAACATTATAAACTCATTGTCAAAATCAATAAATATAAAGAAAACGTTTATCTGATTTTTTTTTTTGTGCGTTTTAGAGTCTCACAGTATAAGGTTTACTTTCTGCCCGCATCACTGGAGAAAGAAATATGCACGCACTGCCCCGGAAGCGCACAGAGGTCTCGCCATGAAGCGGTGTGGGCTGTTTCCAAAGTTAGGAGAGGCGTGGTCAGGGGCGGCTCTCTGGAAGCCCAGCCAAGTTTAGGATAAAATGTGGATAAGTGATGCTTTGGAGGCTTTGGTGCAAAAATCCTGAAAGAAGAAAGACCGACCTTCTTTTTCTACTTCTTCTCTTTCCCCCCCCAAACTGATGAAAACCGAATGAAGCTACCACATCACATCTTTGATTTACGTGCTATGGCAGCCAGCGACAATCATCACACCGCTCCACCTGAGCTCTGCAACACAAACTGAAGGCGGATTTTTTTTCCCTTCTTCTTGCTACACAAGTTTCATCGCCAGATCTCTGTCACAACCTCAAGGAGTGGGCTTCATTCCAATTCATTAAAGGTAAATTATTTCCAAAGTCTGCACTAAATCACACCACTCCATTTCTGTTTTAATATGCATTACTGTTCACATTTTCCATTAGATATTGGCTCGTTATATCAGCTTCTGTCAGCATCCTTGCTTGCACACACACTTTCAGTGAGAGCCTGTGTTTATACAGGCTTGGTAAAAGCAAATCTACATTATTCACCGTCCTGTACCCTTAACTGCATTCATTGCAGCTGTGCTGTTTACTGTGATTTGCAATGCTGTGTTCTTTCCTTCTAAAGCTTCCCTTTTATTGTTTGGATTTAGGGGGAAAGTTGTAAAAATTGATTTCTTTAATCCAGGCTTAATCCAAACTAGTCATTCCCAGCCTGCCAGCTTACCCTCACTGAACCCCATTAGCTTACCTGTGGCAGCGCACCAGACTAAGTGCCTGCAAGCCAACACACTGTCCTCACCAAGTTCAATATTGACCCAAGTTATTCAGCAAATTTGATACAGGACTCCAACTGCAAAGCTTCCAATTATCATTTCTTTCTCTCCCCCTCTCTCTCCTTCAGGGTCCTTGTCAGCTGACATTGTAGACAAAGTGTGTCTGTGCTGGCACAAAAACATTTTTCAACCCTATCCATCCTGCTCGAGTTTATCGTTATCACCAGCGTGTCCAAGGATGAGGCTTGGGTCCCTGCACCGGCTGAGAGGCGTGTCCTTGCTCCTGCTGCTCCAGACGACAACATCCATGGTGATGCTTCCAAACTCCACAGGCTGGGAGCAGATTTTGGACAAGTATCTGGACGAGGACGGCGACTGGTGGGAGGCCAAACAGAGGGGGAAGAGGGCCATTACTGATAGCGACGCTCAGCTCATCCTGGACCTTCACAACAAGCTCAGAGGCCAAGTTTACCCTCCTGCTTCCAACATGGAGTACATGGTAGGTGGAGGTGTTGTCTGTGCGTCTTCGGTGATTCGTAGTTCATGCAGTTAGCGCATGTTTTGACCCTTTTCTGAACTCTCGCACATTTGTGGCCCATATAGCTTAGTGAAATGACCCAGTCACCAGACTGCCTGGCGTTTGTCCCACTTGGCTCACACTTGCAGCATGCCAGCATCTAAGCACCCTCACACATGAGCCCAAACACAAAGAGACACACACACGCTTAACTTTGTACCCACGTGACTTTGGTCATTTTTGCCAGAAGCGAAGAATGTTCACCACCTTGCCAATGATCACATTTCTCCAATGTTTTTTTTTTTCTCTGTTGTTTTCTTTTACTCATGGTAAGAGATTTGTTTGACTTTATCCTTTGGCCATCACGTGTATGTACAGTGCCAGATCACTTTTCACAGTGCAATTAGAATCTGAGCACGGCACCGGGGCTCGATTTACCAGCTGCCCCTGCCCCCACTCCCCTCACTAAACACACACGGGGGATAGCACACCTTCTGAAACTTAGCAATCCACAAATCTGAAACTTTTCCACAAGCACTACGTGTGTAGGCGCAGCTTGACCACTACAGCGCATTGCCTGCAATAGTTAAAAGGGTAAAAATCAATGCAATGTGCAGAAAGTAATGAGATTTTATCATCTTTTCATCCACGCTTAAAGAGCTATGGAACAAAAGGCAGTATTATTCTGTGGTAAAGGCAAATAAACAGTTCCTGCTGGGGGCAGTTGCTGGACTGTGTAATTGTATAATTGAGAGGTTGGACTTGAGGACCTCTAGAGAGGTGTGTGTGTGTGTGTGTGTGTGTGTGTGTGTGTGTGTGTGTGTGTGTGTGTGTGTGTGTGACGCTCAGCCAGGCTGGCTTTTGGTTAAGGCCCACGCTAGTGGAGAAATGCTGAGCCAGCAGCACACAGCTCTTTTCTACTGTCTCCTGTTACACTTGGCTGTTTTTTTTTTTTTTCTTAGCTGCAGGGGCACCCAGGGGTGAAATATGGAAAGGCAAGCAACAAGAGTATGTGAGGTGAAGGAGAATGAAAGTTAGCAAGAAATGCAAGATGAAGTGAAATACAGGTGTAAAAAAAAAAAAACATCATAAAAGAGTTTTTTAAATGGGAAGAGGAGGCAGCATGAGACAGATGGAGGGAGAGAAAGCATCGCAAAACAGGTGTCAAAGTAACTGAAGTGAAGGGGAGAAAAGAGGAAATGAGCAAAAAGGAAAAAAAACTCTGAAGGGGCACGCAGTTAGGAGAGACGGCAGCATGCAAGAATAGGCGCCGAAATCTCATGTGCGGTTTTGTAGATGTCAGTGTGTTTCAGACAAAAGCTGTTCAGGTCATATGTAGAGCAGGTCTTTTGGTGATTTTTAGCCCTTTATTTTTAAAAGGGTGCTCCGTACTCCTCCGATTTTCCTTTGGTCCGTGTTGAACTGCTGTCACCTTTCAGAAACCTCACAGCTTCACTGTACTGGAAGACTTCATAGACATGCTCTCCTGCTCTCCTGACACACTCAGGCATGCAGACACACACACACACACACACACACACACACACACACACACACACACACACACACACACACACACACACACACACACACACATAACCATTTGCCCATCAGCTCTGTTATTGTCTGCCATTGTATTAAACCACAACCCGAGTGACCCTCTGTGGCAATCATGACAGAGACTCAGAGATAACATCAATTCAAATCCCCCTCTTTCCTCCCCCTTATCGGCTTCTTTTTCTTGCCCTCCCTCTCTCTCTCTTTCTGCCTCCCCTCTCCCTTATCCCTGTGGCTCCGTTCCCATTCTGTCATTATCCAAGACAGAGGCCCAAAAAATTCCCCGGATGAGCATTCACACTCTGTAGCGGTCCACAAAGCTTCGGTAGGAGGACCGCGTTTCTGCCGCTCACTCAAATGTTGACCCCGCAGGTATAAACGGAGACGTGTCAGCGTTTGAAGCCCTGTAAGACAAACAAATGGCATCCTGGGAGAAAGAGCCCCACCTGCCTTGATGTTTAACTTGGCTTTGCTGGTCTGCGCTCAGGTCTGAGGTTACAGTGATGTTAGCAATGGATGATAAATGAATGGGTTCTGCTGCCAAATGTCGAGCCTTTTAAATCATTGATGCGTAATGTGTTTAAAAAACCAAAGAAGCACAATAACAAAACAATAAAAAAAGCAGGATAATACATTTTCACTGGGTTAATGTCTACGGCTATATGGACGAGCATCTGATGCAACGTTTCTTGCACTGGATGGTTAAGAAGTAATACACCAGCCTGGAGATGAATTCCCTCCTCTGTGTGTGTTTTTGTGTATGTTTGTGTGTGTGTGATGTGTGTGTTGTGTAGTGACAGGTTTGCTCAATCACAAGGCGTGGGGAAGAGAGCATCTGCCACAGGTGCTTAAAGCACATCCAGTAAATCCTATGTACAGTAATTTGGAACAATCCACCCTGAATTACTTATAAAACTCCTTTAAAACTTAAAACTACTTTAAAACTCCTGCAAAGCCTAAAAGACAAAATAACGGAAAATATGCTCTCTTGGGACCTCACCTGCACTGGTTGCCGAAAACAAGTGGCACTCTCGTTGGAGTCCAAATAGCATTGTCTATAAAAACATTTAAGGAGCTATGACCACAGCCTGCAGTGGCACTGTTTGGTGACAGAGATGGACAGATTTGGAGAGCATCCCCTGTGTTTGATTGTCTTTGGCATTCCCTGACTTATTGAAAATACTTTCCGATTCCTTTTTGTGAAACCTGAGCCGTTACGCTTGTTGGCACATCCTTCAAACCACCTGTTCAGAGGATTTTTTTTTTGAGGGGGGGGTGATTTACGGAGGTCATCCAAGTGCTCTTTTATCCTCTAGACAATGCCATGAACTGAGGCCAACATTCCCCTACGCTGACTTAAAACACTTTGGCCTTCCATCCAGTCCTGACTCATCAGCCTTTTTTTTTTTTTTAAAAGTCTGTAGAACCTCTGAAAGCCATCCCTCACTGCCTCCTCCAACGCCTGTCATGCGTTTCGAGCTACGGTTTGGCCAGCTCGCAATTCCGTCTGTTGAAACGGCTTCCTGTCATTTGGTTCATCTGCAAAACACTGGCTGCGTAACTCCTTCTGCAATTTTGCAAATGCGATTTTCTCACCCAGCAATGATTTGCTTTGCATTGTTGCTCAAACCATGCCCCCTGTTACAGCACAATAATAGGGAGATAATGGTGTTTGCTCGGCGACAACATTCAAACAGTGGTCAGCCCCGGGAACTTTGATATGAGCTGGTGGGAGCTAGAATGCACTGCATGAATAATTGCATGCCATCTCAAGCTGCATATATTGCTGTGGGAGTCCAAAGCTCTCAGTACACTTGCTTAATATAATGCCAAGATTATAAACATTGCTCTTCCTGCAAATGCTCACTATGAATGGGTTGAAATTGCACTTTTCATAAATATTTCGGGGAATGTCATCATAAAACTTTTCGGACCATTGACTCCAATGACGACTCAGTAATGTGTGATAGAATAAAGAACGGCATGGGTATAAAAATGAGCAGAGACACATTTACACAAACTGAGGATACACATCTTTCCTTTAATTTGTCTTATTATTTTTCCCTTGTTGTTGACTATTGTTGCTATACCGTTAAGATTTGTATTGCTGTAAATTAAGTTACCCATTTGCATCCCATTGTTCTCACCAAATCATATCACGCCTTCTGTTTTCTTTTTCCCCAGCTTTGGTTTCCCAATTCCCATGTCTGTTCCCTGCTTTTCAGTATTATTCAGCATGCACCATTGATTATGAGCAGGAAACTCACACTTGCAAAGGAAGTAGCCCTCTGGGCCTTTGGAATAGAATCAGAAAAAAAAACTGCCACAAATGAAGTGTTAAGCGAAATAAACAATGCAGTGTGCACGGCGCTGAAAGACTCAAGCAGAGGAGGTGTTTTTCTTTACGACCCCGCGGAACTGTGGTCGAAGTGGGTGGTGGGCGGGGTGGTTCGCGGTTACAAGGCCTCCCCTGCTGGGCGAACTGTGCAAACAGCAGCAGCTTGACAAGCCAGCTGTACTCTGTACAGACTCAACAGCTGAAAAATATGTGTCTCGGTCAACACTTTCTCAACCTGCTTTCACTGCAACTTTTCAGGACAGTGGAATGAGTTTCTCAGCTGGACGGTGCCGCTTATTTTATCATTATTTAAGACGTGCCTCGAGATCATCGCACATCACGTCTTTATGATACAAACTGTAATCTCCAAGAGCTGCGAGAAGCTGCAGCCAGAATTTTGGGTTCTTTTTCAGGCTTGAAGCCTATTGTAGTTGCGGTCACAGTAAAATGTTTTAAGACACAGAACCACCAATTTAGCACTGCATACTGTATTTCACTGCTTATCAGTCTTTTTTTTTTTTTTTTTGCACAAGGATGTCAATCTTTGAGAAGAATCAAAGGGAAAATATGCAGATATAAATCAAACTAGAGTTGACTGGTCTCCATTATCCTGCCAAAAAAAGGGATACGCAACAGATAAGGCAACACCGACATTTATTTGCGGCTCACTGCAAGCAGAGGTCACGTCTGAGCGCAGATAGGGCTTCAGGTAAACAAATTCTCATTCCTGTTTTAGCCCCGCGTCTGTCACTCAACATCTGACCTTATTGTACAGGAACGACCACAGGCAACCGCAGGAGAGGTTGCTGTAACTCTGCATCCTTCTATTGACGATGAATTTTTATGTGTTTGTTCAGTTATGTAACCTTCCCACAAGGCTCTGTTTTAAAAACTGACATTCCGCTCTGCAGTATCACGTTGGCGTCGCTGATTTTTAACAAATGCGTTTAACGGGAAGAAACAGCTGAAGAAACTGCTCGGAGTTAAGAGTTAATTTGCAGCACTGCCAGACATCCTGTTGCTAAGTAGGTGTGCGGGGCAGTTGTTTCTAGAGGGACGGACAGTGGAGGTGGTTGGTGGAAGTTGAGGGGGGTTATTTTAGTATGGTTAGTGGATGAGATTTCAGTGAAGGTAAGCTGAATTCCAGGCCCCAACGTGTGAAATGCAAATATTTCTGACACCTTCACCCATATACTACTAATACATGTGCTCACACCCACTAATGCACATCAACTAATAGACTTTCTGGCAGAAACCTGTTATACAAGTCATCCCACACTGGAACTGGGAGTAAACGAACACACGCCGTCCTTCAGAGGAAGTACAGTTGGTGTTTTTCTAGCATTTTTATAGTAGAATATAAGTCAGCAGGGAGGAAGGACACTCTTTGCATTCCCAGAAAACCCCAGAATGGGAATACGATCCCTTAGTATCCAACCAGAGCTAAACTTGACTGAGAGGGCAACTCACAGAGGGAAAGTGAAACAAAAGCATGTACCCAGTCATCTCACTAGAGACATATGGAAGTTATTACTAACCCCCCCCCCCCCTTTTTTTTTTTTTTTAAAAACTTCCACGACTTCCAAAACTTCCAACTTCCAAGAAAAGTCAGCTGAGTCGAAGTAAGAAAGGCAAAAAGCTTTACTGCAGCAGCAGCAGCTCCTAGTTTCTCTTCCTTATCATCATAGGTTGAAATGGTGTGCTATTTCCCCTCATGTTACTGACCACAGAGCAGTGTTTCTCTAAGCTCCTTTACCCTATAACACATTGAACTGGTTTATATGCATTTTATCACCATTTTGTTACTTTTATAATCCAGGAAACTCATTTCTCCATTTCGCCTCGTGCAGGTGTGGGACACAGAGTTGGAACGTACTGCAGAGGAGTGGGCAGAGACGTGTCTGTGGGAGCACGGTCCCGCCGGCTTGCTGCCGCAGATTGGACAGAATCTGGGGGCACACTGGGGAAGGTAAATAATCTGTTATTACAGACAGTTTATGCTATCAAACACTAAAATTAAATAAGTTTGGACACTTCAAAAGGTTTTCAAAGTGCTCTGTTCTACTTTAAGTGACCAAGTAAGCTGTAGTATAAAAATCTGGTGACGATCGAGGCTGTTTGGATACAATGAAGTCACTCGGATGGTCAGCAACAGTACTCAGGCAGGCTGACATTTAAGCAACGTTCAGTTGATACTAAAGGGCTCGAAGTGTCCAAGGAAAATATCAACGCAACATTACACCACCAGCAGACTGAACTGTTGATAGAAGCAAGGACTGCTCTATGCTTTTGTGTTATTTACACCACCATTTAACACCAGACACAGCAGAAATCAAGACTTATCAGGTCAGACAAAGTTTTTCTTCTATTGTCCAATTTTGGCGAGCCTGTGTGAATTGTAGCCTCGGTTTCCTGTTCTTAGCTGACAGGGGTAAATGGCCTGCATTTGTATAGTGCTTTTCTAGTCCCTAAGAACCCCAAATCGCTTCACACTACATTCAGTCATTCACCCATTCACACACACATTCACACACTGGCGATGGCAAGCTACAGGGGTGGCACCCAGTGTGGTCCTCTACTATTGTAGCCCATCTGCTTCAAGGTTTTGATGTGCTGTGCGTTCAGAGATGCTGGTCTGCCTACGTTGTTGGTAACAGGTGGTTATTTGAGTTACTGTTGCATTCCTGTCAGCTCAAAGCATCCTGGCTGCTCTCTTCTGACCTCTGGCATCAAACAGGCATTTTTGAACAGAGAACTGCTGCTCACTGGATATTTTCTGGTTTTTGGACCTTTCTTTGCAAACCCTAGAGATAGGGTTGTGTTGGAAAATTCCAGTAGATCAGCAATTTCTGAAATATTCCAAGCAGCCTGTCACGGAAAACCATGCCACGTCCAAAGTCTCTTAAATCACCCTGTTTCTCTATTCTGATTGGCAGATAAGACATTTGCATTAACAAGCACTTGAACATTCGCAAGTAATAAGGTGGCCGGCGAGTGTACAATATGTTACCCATGACTGGCATTTACCTGCTGCGAATGAGACGTCAAACACACACTGTGGCATATATGCGAGTGGACTCAGACTTAACACAGATTTCTTTGCTCCTTTATTTCACTCAGTCTCCTGCAGAGCTCCAGAAAACAGCGCTGCTTCACACAAGAGACGCTTGTTCTGCATCTAATCATATCACTCCACAGTCGAGATGTCTGCTTAATTCTAATCAGATTAACTGGCAACACCTGGTGCCAGATCAGTGTCCTTGGTTACTGAGCACAAATGTTGATTTTCAGTTAGAGCACTCTGTTTGCCAGTGGATGATAACTATAGGTGGCACTACATGGGTTTATTAAGTGTGCTTGCCTCAGAGTTCTTGTGTCAAAACAAATCAAGCACTGCTTATCTAATGCTCGGCCATATTTACCATATACATATATATATGCATTTTAACATAACTGAATATCCGAGCACTGAGAGCTTATACAGTATATTACAAGACTTAAAAAGACAGTTGTAGTGAGCAGTGAAGAGCTTAATGCCAACATCTACACCAAAGGACTCATAAGACACAAGATATGTTGCTTGGAACATTATAATCATAGATGTGCTTACTGCTTACTGATCTCTCCAGGTATCGTCCACCCACGTCCCATGTTCAGGCTTGGTATGATGAAGTGAAAGACTACTCCTTCCCTTACCCTCAAGAGTGTAATCCCTACTGTCCCTTCAGGTGCTCTGGCCCAGTTTGCACACATTACACACAGGTAGCTATGGATCATGACTTCTGGAAACCTTACAAAGGTGCAATGAGAACATTTAAGTAATCTGTTTCTGCTTCTCCGTATTGTCCTTCTTTTGTAGCTTGTCTGGGCTACCAGCAGTCGAATTGGCTGTGCAATCAACTTGTGTTACAACATGAACGTGTGGGGGCAGATCTGGGCCAAAGCCGTCTATCTTGTCTGCAACTATTCACCGAAGTAAGCAGATATGTTGTGTACCAGCACTGTGAAGAGTTAATTATAGTGTCAGGCCGTTTTGATGTGACATCACAGCGATCACTTGTAGTTAAAGCAGTCCTGGTTTGTCTGTGTTCAGTAGTTTTTGTTTGATGTTTCATGTGCACAGGGGAAACTGGTGGGGCCATGCACCTTACAAACATGGGACCCCGTGCTCTTCTTGTCCCCCCAGCTATGGAGGAGGATGCAAAGACAACCTCTGCTACAAAGGTAAGAAAAAGCCACACATAGAGAGAGGGAGACAGAAGTCGGTGCAAATAACTCATTATCATGCCTTGATTACTGTTTTATTTAAGGGCAAGATGACAATTCATATCCACTGCAAGAGGAAACTGAAGAGAACAACTTTATTGAACCAGAGGTCCCCCGTACCACAAATCCCCGGGCTCGGGCCTCCAGACCTGAGCCTCCCAGTTTCCCTGCTCCAGCCCCTACGCAGCCCCCTGCAGAGGACCTGCAGAAGAATGAAATGGTCAACACACAGCAGATGTGTAAGCTGCCATTTGACTGTTTATTTTGGATCTAGTTTCCTCTCGAAATGGGGGGTGTACAATATGGTTTTAGGTCTGGGAGGTGCAGAGAGTGGAAGTGGAGGACAATATGTGCTGCAAAAGAAAAAGGAAACCTGTAGCTGCTTGCTCAGCATTGAGCTAGCGATACTGAATAATAAGTGCAAGAAGTAGACTTTGACCTTAAATATTTTTCTTGCAATTTATCTTAAATTGCTTTGATGCTGTATAGTCCTTATCTGTCATCTCCATGATTAACCCTGGCACTTTCTGGAGTCTACTCAATATTGCAAGTCACTCTTTGGAGCAGAGAGGGGAGGTCTATTTTAGCATGAGCCCCTGAGTGTGTGTTTGTTTTTGGCTTGCTGAGAAGTGTTGAGGGGTGAGAGCGGCTCGCTGTGGTTTTTAAATGGCTTCCTCTCTGCAGCACATTAAGGCCTGTGCTTGTAAGATGAGACACATCCTCTAGTTTTGCTGACCACCCTGAACCTGAATTCTTGTCTTTTATTCTTGAAGCGTCTCCACTTGAGTCTTTTAGGAACTAGTCATCTGCATCAGAGCCGCTAGTTCACACATGCTGTTTCCTGCAGGAGAACTCAAAGACCTCTGTGTTTATGTGTTACAGCCCAGCTAGTGACCTGTGACACTAAGCTTCGGGATCAGTGCAAAGGAACAACATGCAATAGGTACAGTGAAGGCGAAGCATTAATAGGGTGCGGTGCAGAATGTACAGTTCACATATTCACATGGTTATTTTTGCATTGACACACAGATACGAGTGCCCAGCTGGATGCCTAGATGCTACAGGAAAAGTAGTTGGCACAGTGTACTATGAAATGGTGAGTGTACATGTAGCTAGTGTACTCTGAGGGAAGATTAAAAAAGATTTGGACGCTTCAGTGTCTTTTCACGAGGTGTGCAAGATGAAGCTTTGGGGAAAAAGATGTTTTGTACTTTGAGGATACGTCTTAGTGCTTATTTATCCAAATTTCTTACTAAATACAGTATAAATGGTGTCTCTTTTTATCTCTTTTATTGCAGCAATCCAGTGTGTGCAGAGCTGGTCTACATGCTGGTGTCATAGATAATGATGGAGGATGGATGGATGTAACAAGGCAAGGAAGAAAGGACTTTTTTATCAAATCCTACAAGAATGGCGTCCAGTCACTTGGGTGAGACGGCAATAAATTTACACCAATGACAACTGATAGTTAAATATAATGAAAGTGAATAGAAATAATAACATCTAATGTTGCTGTATTCATTTTCCCCTTGACAGAAAATATCAAAGTGCTAACTCCTTCACAGTCTCCAGAGTGACAGGTTAGTCTGTCATGCTGTGCATGTAGATATGTTGTCATTTGTTTCCAGCTTCTCATTATGGGCTTTGCCGACACCCGCTGTGTTTCCTTCTTACAGTCAAAGCCATCACATGTGAAACCACAGTTGCACAACTGTGTCCATACGAAAGGCCTGTAAAACACTGTCCAAGGTATGCACCTCCCTGTATCGCACACTCTCTCTGGTTATCAGAGCTGCCTAGCATCATGTCTGTTCATCATTCGTCTCAGGTTATACTGCCCGAGAAACTGTGTAGAAGAGAATCCTCACATATCCAGAGTGATCGGTACCAGAATATACTCTGATGTAAGTCCCTGTTTTTGAAGCTGAACTTGTCAGACACTAATTCACACTACTTTGGGGCTGTCAGCATTTTAGAGACAGAAATGAATGAGCATTTCTGACATGTTTTCCTTCCTCTTGCATGCTCCTGTAGAAGTCCAGTATATGTCGAGCGGCCGTCCACGCTGGAGTCATCAGGAACGATGTGGGTGGTTACATCGATGTGATGCCAGTGGACAAGCGAAAACACTACATCGCCTCGTACCAGAATGGCATTTCCTCAGAGAGGTATTGGATGACTAACCTCACAATCTTATAAGAGGGGAAAATAAATAATAAAATAAATAAATATATATGTGTATAGATAGATAGATGGAAAATAGTTATATACACAATAAAAGAAGGACAAAATAAATAATGCATAACAGTATCCTATCTCTGTTTTATAATACCAATATAGATATATTGTTTGGGGGGGGGGGGGGGTTTACTGGTCCTGTGTCAGCATTCAGCCTTAATACATGACAGGAAAGTGAAGAGGTTAATGCACTTGCACCCAGAGTGGAGCAGTAAGAAATCAATGCCTCTCAGGTATCTACTCTCCTCTCCTTGTGGACCTAATCATTTCAAGATGCAGGCAGTTACATCCTGTATGCAGTGCACGTGGTAGAGTCATTTGCATTCTTGTAGTTTAAAATAATGAATTGCTTGGCAATTAGTGTACACAAGAGGAGTGCATCTTCGTGTAGTTCTAGACGTGGTTTGCTTTCTGGTAGTAGGTCAAAAAGGACGACCAATAGACAAGGGTTTAAAGCTTAATATAGTTAAACAGAAAAATTAAAAAGGACAGAAATAAAAAGTTAATGCGTGTAACCGAGGAAACAGGGTCTTGTTACCATTTATCTCAAAGGGGGTCAATACTGAATCAGATTTTAGACAATTTTCTTGCTTGGTTCTAACAGGAAAGTGGATGAATTAATGCAAATCAGGTTGAGGAAAGAAGCTGCAAGGATTTATGAAGGATTTATGTGTAAAACATCTCATTTATTTGGTAGAAACGGATCTGGTTACTTGTACGGTCACTTGTAATCTAAATGAATCTGTGAAATGGCGTTCGATTGCTCTAATTTGCTACATGGTATAGAAAGAGAAGTCGTCATCACCGACAAGCTGACTTGCTCCATTTGAAGTTGCTGTGTTGCTGAATATTTATTAAATATAATACAGCTGAAAAGTAGCCAGCATCACAAAAGCTAAAAAGATGAAATATATGTAGCACAGACAACAAATATCTGCAAAGAAATTTCTGTCTGTGTTTGTTTGTTTTTTTTTGTCTCTCAACTCCTCTTGGACCAACAGGAGTTGAGCGACCAAACTTTGCACACAGGTTTATCTTAGTCCTCTGAAGGTTCTTACCTATATCAAATATTATGACATCATCATGTTGCCTAGCAATTAATTAAAATAATCTGTTTCAGCAATTATGCAACTATAACATCTTGTAAAAACATTGTGTCATTTTAATTTCAGAACAAAAACATCATATTTATATCCATAAAAGTTAAATTAGGTGTGATATGTTATAATGCCGTCACATTGCTTGGCAGTCAGCTAACAATGGGCTGGAATGGCCTGTTTGTAATCTTTTGTTCACCCACAATGCTGGTTGCTAATGCTTACATCCGCATTAGCAACCAGCAATAGTAAGAAGCTGAAATGACCAATTTTTAGCATATAAAGAACATCTATCGCCTCTGTTGTTTTTGTCTCCCCCTTCTGGCAGCAAGAATAATTACATAAACACAGCTGACAATAGTTAATAACTTATTATAAACATCTTTTTTAGACACTAATTCTTTCTCTGAACGAGTTCCTTTTCTGTCTAGAGCACCAGAAACTTTCCTTTTCTTTGGGTGTTTCTACCACACTGAGCTGATATATTCTTCTCTATCCTGCTCTGTGGTTTCTCCCTTCTTTAGTTTTGGCAAACCGGTTATTTTTTTGATAATACAAAATTCATCTCTACTGGAGTGCCAGCATGGGAATGTCACCACAGATGCCAGATTCAAAACTCTGGTATACTGGAAAATACACATCCATTTACATGGTTTAATCAGCACTGTGTGAACCCACTTGGCGAGTGCTCGGATGTAACAGCTGGTCATGTATATGTAACAGCTTCTCGCTCCAGCTTTAACAATGCCACAGCCAAGGACAGCAATATACATAAGATGAAACGCCTCAGCTAGTTTGCAAATAGAGCACTTCATCGTCGACATAGGGGTGTACATCTGCTTATACTGCCCCAACATTTTTCATTTGTCTAATCCGACGAAGAGGGTTGAGAGTAGATTACCTTGTTTGGTGCCATGTGCTAACACAGAGTAGGAAACAAGAGATATCACTGGTTTTTACGGTGGCTGTTGGAATGTTAAGAAGCTTAAAGTGGCCTATAAAGTACTCAAACAAATTCAAATCTGTGCTGTGTAACGCTGTCTTCTGAATGTAGAAGAATCAGCAGATGTGATCTTTGAGTCTGAAGACTCAAAGTGTCTCTGATATAAAATTAGAGATTGCTGTTATTAAATTCTCCTGCAAGCTAAGGTATTGCTATGCTAATAAGGTGAAAGCTTGTGTTGAATTTATGCTGCACCACCTTGCAACTATATTAAGGCCACAGGTTCATACCAGCCACTCTTCAAAGTGACCTAGATACAGTGTAGTCTGTTCCAGTTTTTAAGAGAAATTAAATTGCACCTACTATGGTCTGCAGAATCACTACACTTCCCATGACCTATGTAGAGGGGAGACTTGCATTCACAGCCTCATTCATTCAAAGCCCTTTCCTCCTCCTTTTCATCTCCTTGCTCTTACCATGCCTGTCGCCACTTAATTTATCTTTGTCACTCTGCTAAGATACCTGACGTCTGCCCATCACTTATCTGTGTCCCTTACCTTTACAACATGTCTGTCTTTGCTGGGTGACCACATGAAGTTCCTCGTGTTTGTGTATTAATGGGTGGTTTACCTGTTTTTTTTTCACTGAACTTCAGCCTCCATCTGTTTGTGTGCTGTCTGTCATCAGAACGTCAGACAGCACACCGCCACGGACATTTCTCCACAAAACCAGTCGATCTGTTTGTGTGTGTCTGTCATGTAGGCTGGGACATGTTCTGTATCTGACACATGCAGCACCCAGACTCACTCTCCCTCTTGTTGTTCTCCTTCCCCGCAGTCTTCAAAACCCTCCCGGAGGGAAGGCGTTCCGGGTGTTCGCTGTGATTTGAGAGCCCCAGAGGGCAGCTTCACCAAACAGAAAATCGCACTTGTGCTGTTGAAAAGGTGGTAATCAAGCCATGTTGTCAAACTCAATGACTGAAATGTTTCTGGCTTTGCTACACTACACGGGTTAGAGGTTGTCACTATGGCAACGGAAGCCCAGCAACAAAAAAGAAACTTGACATGCACGCAATGAGAACCATGAGTTTTTGTCAGCTTTAGCAGGAAATGTTAAAAACTGTAAATATTGCTGATTACTTTGTTGTACAAATTTGTTAATATAGTATTACATTTGTATTGCCTTTGTAGCAAATATCTGTGTATGAATATTAATTATAGAAATGTATTATATGACCTTATAATGGCACTTCAGAGATAATATCACTTTTATATTAAGTCTGGCACATTTATTGGTGCTTTTGCTACATTTTGTACTTTTGGATTGGGGAAATTTGTTATTCATTTATTTTTGTATGGTTAGACACTATATCATTATAACTTGTAAAGGATGCTGCTATATGTTTTAAGTATTGTTGCTGTGATCACCTGTTCGATAAATTTCTTTGTAATTTTCCAGAAAATGTGGTTTAGTTCAAACTACCTGCAGGTCGGGAAGTATGCTCATCTCTCCGGGGTTCACCATTCACCTTTCATTTTGAATTTTATTTTACCGGATGTCGTTGCTCCAAAGAAAAATGATGCCCAATTAGTAATCGTTTTTGACACTGATACAGAGAAACAAAAATACGTCTTAAAAATCTCATACAGTATGTCGTGCAGTATAAAATATGCTTTCTTTTAAGCTGTAGTCATTACAATGGGCAAGCAACTCTATTCTCATCTCTGTTTTCCTTGCGTCTAGATTTTCCTAACTTGGGATTGTTAGGAAAAGTTCATTTTGCAATAAAACAACAGAATGACCACACATTTCTATTAGCCACTTTCTTTTTCCATTTTAAGTCTGTTAAAGTTAACTTGGTTTAAAAAGCTGTTTGCATTATACATTGATTGTCCTGAGTTGAACCCCATTTGCCTTCAAAACTAGCTCCACTCAACAAGGTGTTGGAAACAATCCTCACAGTTTTTAGTCCATATTGACACGATAGCATGACGCAGCAGCTGCTAATGTTTTATCTGTGCATCCATGATGCAAATCTCCTGTTTCCCAACATCCCAAAGGTGCTCTAGTGGATTGAGATCTGGTTATGATGGATGCCATTTGAATACCGTGAAATCATTGTCATGTTCAAGAATCCAGTTTGAGATGATGTGCCATGGTGTGTTATCCTGCTGGAAGGAGAAAATGGGTACACTGTGGTCACAAAGGGCTGGAAACGGTCAGCTAAAATACTCAGGTAGACTCTTGTGTTTAAGTGATTCTCATTTGGTTGAGAAAAATCCCCCACACCTTTACACCACCAGTATGAACTGGATGTTTTCATGTTATTTACATCAAATTCAGAGCCTACCATCCAAATATCACAGCCTGTTTAAAGTGTATCCTCAGTTTCTTGTTCTTAGCAGATAGAAGTCCCCCCCCCCGGTGTGGTCTTCTGCTGCTGTAGCACATCTTGTGTTCAACTTGTGCACTTCTGCATACCTTGGTTGTAACAAGTGATTATTTGAGTTACTGTTTCCTTCCTTCAGCAATCTGCCCATTCACCTCTGACCTCTGACATCAACAAGGCATTTTCACCTAAGGAGCTGCCACTCTCTGGATATTATTTATGTCACCATTCTCTGTAAATCCTACAGATGTTTGTGTGGGGAAATCCCAGCTGATCAGCAGTTTCTTAAACATTCAGACCAACATCTGAGTCCATCATGCACCAACAACCATGACACATTAAAAGTCACTGAAATCCCTTTTCTTCATTCTGATGCTTGATTTGAACTTCACTGGGTCGTCCTAACCGTGTCTACATGCATAAATGAATTGAGCTAATTCATTACATTCATGAGCAGGTGTATATACCTGGTGACTGCACATAGGAATTTTTATAATTAATAGGTTCACCCAACCCAAATTACCCAAATAATATGGAATAAACTTTTGATCCACTGCCCTAAAATTGTAAATAAAAATATATTTTTGCAAAATTAGAAATTGTTCAGACTTGTTTTGGAATACCTCCTCAGTGTCTGCCACCAGGGAGAGGAGCTATCACTCCTCATTCACTTGGGAGCAACAGTCGAACAAAATGACCAGTCAATAATAGATTTCACCATGTCCACGTCTGGCAGTGTTATGATGTCTGGAGGGCCGCAATAGGTCTTGAATTAAGCCGTCAGTCTTTGTTACTCCCCAGACAAGTGATGCTAAATTTTATGGCCTTAATGTACAGCCACCAATGTGACACAGTATACATGGATTTATGTTCAATTAATTGTCTCTGTGCCCGCAGGTCTAATCTTAGGATTCATAATTACATATCTGTGTAAATTAGAAAATGTCAGTGTACAAATAGAAAAATACAGGCAGACCCTCACAAAAATTGGTGAACAGTGAGAACGTTTAGAGGAGGCTGATTCATGTTTGTAACTTCATTTAGACCATATAATTGCTCCAGAACTAGAGAACAAATACAGTAAAATAGCACTGAAACATATACTACATCTGCTCACATTTAAATCTAAGCAGCCGGTATATACCATGTATAGATGTGTACACATGGATTGTACATAAGCCACTGTGTGCTGAGTTTTACATAATGGCATTATTTATCTTTACTCTGACAAACCATTGCTCTATTCATATTTATATCGATGCTTGCTGCAGTGTTAACACATAAACGCATCATGTTTTGATTAATCTTGATCGCTTGCCTGATTGGCCGAGCTCCACAGCTAAAGGGGCAGTAGAGAGACTGATGCAGAAAAGAGAGCCATACATCAGACAGGTGTCAAAATTCACAGTGGGATGGAGTGCTAGGTGGCATTCAGAGGCTTGGAAGAATGAAAAGTAAGAGGGTGAGCAGGATGGTGAAAGGGAGGGGAAAAAATGGGGGAGAGATAACCTGAAGGTTTGAGACAACGGTCTGAACATCTTAATGATGTGATGACGCTGCAGTCCCAACTGTGGGTAAGTTTTATGAAGATGTAACTTTCATGAAAGGTTTTGTTGGACAGTTAGCCTATTTATTTAAAAGAAATCCTCTGTGTCTTCAAATAATTAAAGAAGAGGTGCAACACATTAGTTGAAAGTGATGGATTATTGTGTGCTTTCACATGCAACCCACCGAGACTGCCCACTGGACCCACCAGACAGCCGAGGATGCATTAGGTGCAAACTGACAGAGCGACAGCTATGGGCCCATTAGGACCAAGGAGACTGAGTACCGTGAAGACAGATGGGATGAAAGACAAGCTTGCAGCTAGCAGGGTCTGCATGGTGCCACCAGTGTTTTCAGACTGTCGTTTAAAATAAGGAAGGCCATTAATAACCCCCTCACTCCGCTCTGCTCTGCTGCAGTCTGGCACTTCTTGCGGAGCTAAATGTGGCGCTGCATGGCAGCAGACTGGCAGACTGTGTCAAAGAGACCGCATATACCCGAGGAGAGGGGAAGAGAGAGGATAGACAGGCAGGCAGCGATATGTGTGTGTGTGTGTTTGTGCATGTGCTGTACATTTGGGTTTAATTGTATTTTTTTACTTACTCACCTGTTTGTTTATGTACAGTGTCTGGCCCAATATAGTTGGATGGGAATCAGATAGCAGTGATGCAGTCAGGGAAGCCGTCAGCACCGAGGTGAAAAGTTATGGTTGCCAGTGGTAATGACTGGATTCCTTCTTGTCAAGCCTTTACTTTGGCAGACAAACAAAACATAGCATTTGACAGGGAGTGGGCTTTTTTTTTTTACTCTTATGATCCAAAAATATTACATGTACATAGCCACACTGTGAATTAGTTTTTTGCAAAGATGGAGTGGGTACTTTGGCAGAGAAAAAAAATACGCTTTTCCTGAGTGGCAAGGTGAGTCATATAATTATTGAGTTATTTTGAGCCTAGATGCTTTTAAAACAAACCTCTGACAAATCTTAGACATTTGATTTATAACAACCATTCATTAGCAGCCGCCTCTCCTGTGACCAACAAACCCGACTACTTGAGTGAAGTTTGAAATCATACAGCATGTATTCGAAATGCTGCCGCAGTGCTTAAACCTCAAGAGTTGTGCTGCAATAACAAAATATCAAAAATGATACTTTGAATGTGTCAATCAAGAGGCCAAAAGTGCGTGGTTCAACATCAACAGCTTCTGTTTGGCTTGTTGCCCGTGCTTATGTGCTTATCCACCTTAAAAACACAGAACGGGTTGCCTGCATGCTTGTGGTCATTACTTCTATCCATGCCTTGCAGAAGCGAGAGCAATGTGTGACACGCTGAGCTGCAGGCAGTGTGATTTAACAGTGTCAAACTAATGGTTAACTTCGTGTGAATGGCTATGTGTATCTGTTACATGAGCCTAAGTGGTGCTTATTGGATCCTAGAACCAAACAGTGCCATTCGAGAGCGCTGTACCTGCAGCGGCTACACAATGTCAACAGCTGAGCCTCGGCCAATGTGTTGTACCAGGTTAATTGCGGGGCGCTTTAACAGATCAAATACACCCTCTGTCTTCCAATCCAACACAAATAAAAGAGGCTTTCCGCAAGAAAAGGTTCCTTTGTTTCACAGAAAATTAAGAAATGTGAGCTCTTGTGCTGCAGAAAGATTACTTTGCCCTTGTATACTCAGGCCAGTAAAGCTAGTTAAGAACATCTGGCAAAGTTTTTTTTTTTGCTTTTTTCTTTGCACATTATGCTAAACACAATACTGTGCATCTACATATTAACATGGTAGCTGCCGCACGCTCGGTTTTGGTTTTCCTCTCACTTGTACTCTGTGTGTAAACACTGATTAACATAAATGAATCTTACTTCTTCCATGGCAAAACTGCAGCTATATTTTAAATGCTTCAACACTAAGAGCGGAAAAAAAACTGGCCACAGATGGTTTATAGTCAACAATTTACACACATACAACACCAGCAGTGACATTTGTTCCTGTATAAATAAAGTGAAACAGTTTTATGCTGTGAATGCAGATGTGGGCCACATGTAGACGTCTTTTTAAAACAAGCACTGAGGACCAAAGTTGGGAAAGTTGGGCTTACAGTACCTCACCGGGAGGGGCTGGCTGCCTCCCAGACTACACGGCTGGTAGATGTGCGCCTCAGCATAAATAAGGACAAGTCTGCATCAAAATAGCTTCTTAAAACAACAAATTAATACATATTTATTTGTAAAGTGTAGGTTTTATTATTTAATTGAGCAGTCCAGAATCTCTCTCTCGCCAAAGGATCAATGTTTAACAGCAGCCATACTTTTGAATATAATATTTCTAAAATCAACAGCTAAACAGGCAGAGGTTTCCTGTTTATCCTCCAAATGCAGCTCAATTGAGAATGAATGAATTATAACTATAACAACAGTGCTTTAGCTGAGATATGTGCCAACTTTTATGCATAAAGCCATGGATAACAACAGGAAATAGACTGAATATTAAAGAACCCTGCCTCTCCGAGGCACAAGCTGCATGTAAAGCAAACACAAGTCTGCAAAGTGAAGCAAAGATACGAATGTTGAGACAGAGCTGGAACAAAGTATAAGACACCTTCCAATAGAGCAAGAAACAGACTGAAAAACTACATGCTGAAAAGTTAAGGGTCATGGCCAAAAAAATCAGGCCAAGCACAGCAGATGGGCACACACACTTCTTTGCAGTCAGTCATAATACTAGAAAAAGGAAGTGGAGGAGTCTTGGGCCAAGGCCTAGAGGGCTCAGGGATAGTGGAAGAAGAGCAGAGCATGGAAAGTGAATACTGAGAGAACTCATAAAACAATGCAGTTCATAGTAAACTACCTCAAACAGAATAAAGAAAGTTTATTTTCAATTTTTTTTGTGCAAGTCAGCAAAAATTATTCCTTTTGTAGCCGCCTGCAACAAATGGAACAGTAGAAAGACTTATGAGCAGCGGGCAAACACACATTTCTATTTCAGAAGTGTAGCACTGTGTTTATACTGGGATCATGGTCAAGGTGCACCGAGTGCAAAATATAAAGAGCCGCAGCGAATTAGGCACCGACGATGGGCTGCAAAATCACGGACTGGGCAGTCCCTGGACTCTGACGTCATCGCTGACCTTTCATGTATTTATGGAGGAGGTTTGATTTCCACTCTTTTTCCATCCTCACACACGAGCCGTTGTAATGCGGGCCGTGGAGGTAAAAGAGTAGCTTTGTTCTGACCTGGATGGTGAGCACTGGAGTCGTGTGCTTCTGCCAGTCCCGAAGAAGGATCCACAAGCCACAGCCATTGAGAAAGGCACAAGGATCACCTGTTTTATATTAAATCTGTCAGATTAAATACGGAAGTCAATAACCCGCGGTGCTCGAGGCGACGTTTTAGCCAAATTTCATGCTCTGCTGCTGATCATGTCACCAACAACTGTTTCTAAACTGAGCCTTGGAAGAGAACAAACAGCACTTGGAAACACATACATGAATCTGCTCTTAAACACTGATCCACCGTCATATTAAATGAGGTGCACAATGACAAATAACAAGAAATGACAAAGCAGCTTGCATTTTGCTATTTGAAGTAACAAACTTTTTTTTTAAAGGATTTAAAACATATGTGAAAATGCCTTGATCTATAACAGACTAATTTTTGACTTCATGCAGCGATCTGTAGCACAGCTTATGTTGATTATTCATCACTTTAGGAATTTATAGCACAAGAAGACAGCTTTCATTACCATACAGAAGAAATATGAAGACATTTAAAAGGCCCCTTCAAAGTACTCCTAGCACTGCAGACAATATTGCCCTCTACAGGGCATACACATTAGTCACGCTTGTCTGTCCCTGCTCATTACTCTTTTTTTTAAAGTATATGAGGCTGTGATCAGTTAAACAGACTCAGCATCACATGGGCTAATTAATGTATAATTACGCAGTATTTAAAGAGCTTGAGGACCAGTAACTGCAGGGTGGCAATCTAAACACCCTAAGCCATGCTCTTATCTGTCCTGCACCGGCACCTGTTTAGTTAAAGACCTTTAGCGACCTAGGATGTGCCAGTTTACTCTGACCTTTGACCTTACAGTAGAGGGCACACAAGATGAAGCGCTGCAAATACAAAACATGTTGTTGCCGCTATAACTTTTAAATTAATGTGATGCATAAAAAAGGTGATGTTTAAAGACAACTAATTAAAAACTAATCAGAATAACAACTCCAGAAAACCCGATATCTAATTCCAGGCACACCGGCTTTAATTCATCAAGAGTCTCCTAATATAAAAGATCATTAAAATGAATGAGGTGGCCACATAAAGGACCTGGTGAATGATCCAAGACCAGCCCCTCCTTCACTTAGAGAGTTGATAAATTCAGCTTCCGCTGTCCAAATGAGGTGTGCAGTATCAGAAAAGAAAACCAAACAGGCATGTCATCACTCTTGGGGGTGGGTGGGGGTGGGTTGAGTTGAGTCACCTATTTTACTCCTTAATCTTCTATAAGGGGCTGAGTGTGACAAAGTATGGATTCAGCCTCCTCTGGTTATTTTCTCTGAGAAGTGCCACAGCAGCACAGCTATTCTCCAGAGATCCAGCTCGGGGTTCAGGCTCACCATGACACAAGATGGACCCCAATTTAAGACACAAAGAGTGGGTCAAACCGACATGAGGCATAGCCTTTCTTTCCTTGAGAGTCATCTGTTCCCTTTCAATTATTGTCCCTGTGTCCTTGCCTTGCCTCCCCATTTTTTCCTCATCCTGTCTGCATCTTTTCTTCTTCACAAACTTTTTTTCTCTACCAGTTTTCTCTTTGTGTTTTCGTTCATCCTCTTTGATTAACATAATGGCCACTGGTGTAATGGCAGCGTTTACACCCAAAAGTTAATTGTCGGGCTAATGCACTCATTTACAATTATAAATCGCCCCCGATGCAAATGTGCTCTTTATTTCATTTTCGATCGTTAGGACTTTAAAACAAAAGGTGTATCTGCTAAATCACCTTACGAACGAATTTGCAGAAGCAGACATCGTGCTGCAAATTAAATCTTAGCCTCGGCTCTGCTATTTTCGGTTAATTTGTGAGGAGAACTCGTAAGAAGCTTATACACTCTGTTCATACCCTTATCTTTGACTCAAGTAAAGGACCCTCTTGACTTGCCCACTCTCATGATTCACCTTCTATTGAAGGACAGAAAAGCCCTCTAACCACTTCTAGCTCTAGCTGTTATGGAGTAAATCACAAACATGTCATGGCCTGATCCGCTGGGACTAACACAACCTTTGCTGTCCTATAGTGTGAGACTAACCAATGTCCTTCTTGCATGGGCAAGAACCCGCTGAGCTCAGAACAAGCCACATCTCTTATTCTGAGAAATTGGCATTTTTTTCTTTTCCCCCCTCTCTCCACTCTTGCTTTTCTCCTTCAGGCATTGACATTTAATCAAACCCAAATCCCATTGTGCCTATTAACATATCAGGCTGATACGAGTTGCTGTAAAAAGCTCGAGTACAGGAACCCGGAGCAGATCATTACCATAACTCTGCCTGTGTGATCTCTATTTTCTCGCCTCCGCCTACGTGTAAAAATGCTTACCTGGCAAACAACGAAGCACAGAGACGCATTTCTCTCCTTCGCTCTCCCCCTCTTTTTCTCATTCACCATCACTTATCTTTTTCGAAACGTGTTAATTATTAAGCTGTTTGTGCTTGTGAGTGCTTGCCAAGTATCACTGAGACAAAGTAAGCATTTAAGGCAGTTTCAATATTTCACCACACCATAAAAAACATTTGCGTTTAGCTCCGCAGTGACCGAATAAACAGCTCCGGGGAGGTTTTTTAGGAATGCTTGGTGCTCTAATGGATGCTGCGGTTTCTCAGTCTTCCCCCGTATTAATCATCATAGACATGAAGGGAATTAGACAGGTGATGCGAAACGTGTATGAAAAATGGTGATGATTATGAGGTCAATATTTGATAAGTTGCCATATTGGAAAGGAGTTGTTTTCCACAGCTCAGCAGATTTTGGTTACTGACCTTGGTGAAGGTCTCTCTGCTCCTGAGCGAGTCTCGCCACATCTGACCCCCGTTGGCAGCCGTTCATGTATGACGGGGCCGTATGTTGATTTGTGTGGCAGCCTGCACGCTGTGGAGGCAGCCCCTCTACCTGATACCAACCGGAGACCGAATGATTGCTGGTCTTGTATCACGGCAGGCAATTATTTCCCCCAAAACTAGGACAGTCCTTGGTAATGACAGTCACCAGAGCACAATATTTAGTGCAATAAATAAGAAATTGTTGCTGTCAGCATTGTTTTCTTAGAGAGAGGATGACAAGGCAGTGGGAATGGAAGAGCGCAATGTTGTACAAAGAGGATTATGAAGACAAAACAACTTTGACAAGTCTGAAATTTGAGGACACATCCACAGAGACACGAAGACTATCAAAGTCAAGCTGTTTGTTGGAGGGGTGGCAGCTTGCTGTTCTGCGTGCCCCTGTGAATGTGAAGAAAGCGACACAAAAAAAACAAGAAAAGAAAAACAGAAACTGAGTTTTACCTCTGGTCTTAAAAGCTGACACTTGACAGGATGACACTTCTCAAAGTGGCAGCCGTCAATGCCGCACTGAAAAAGGGCCTCCAACCAGCAGGGGATATTTCATTTTTGGTGAAACACAATAAATAAATAAATTAGTACTCGCAATAGGATAACTGTGCCGGGATAAACCGGAAAAAACACAGGCTGCTCTGGAGTGTTTCTGTCCTCATTTTTACAATGAAATCTGTGGCTTTCTTGTTATAATGCAAAGTGTTAGACAAAAGAATCTGGAAAAACCTCTCCAGGAATTAAAAGCCTTTGATCTTTATGTAGAGTTTTGTATACTTTATATAACTCTGTTACATAAGCCACCCCACACACACACACAGACATTTTAAACAACATAAGCAATGACAGCCACTCGTATCACTGCACCTGAAGCATCTGCTGTCTCATACCAAGGATTTCACAAGCTACGGCTGTACAACCTGAGCTACGCCTCTCACTACATCAGGATTAAAGCTCTGGCAGGGATCAGAATTTGCTTCTGTGCTTTTATTTTCGGTGCTTTTTGATTGCCAATCTGCAGCATTGTATCTGCTACTTACAAGCTCCAGCCGGCGGTGCCATGCTTTCTACTGTCTGGTTTCCTACTATTCATTTGATCCTTTAATAGGGCACTCACCTATCTGGTTGCATTATTCAGCAAATCAAACAACATCAATTCGGGGCCGCCTAATAATGACAAAACACAGAGCTCGCACACTAGCAATCTCAAATTGTATTTCCTTATTAGCGGACTGTCTGGTGAAAAATATGGAAATGCTATTCATACTGAGACAGGTAATAACCAAAAGGCAAGGTACAAAGTGCGTCGCAAATTAGTCTGAACACCAAGCTCTGTTGTGTTTTTGCATATTTTCTTTGAACATTGTTGAGGAGTAGAATTTGAGTGGTTACTTCAGGTTTCAAAAGTTACAGCAAAATTCAGTAAACAAGTAGTCTTATTGAATTCACTGCATGTTAACAGTGATCAAGGAGAGCATCCTAATCTTGACCTTGAGCACCAGCTTATACATGAATTTAATGATAAAAAGGATGAATGGCAAATGCCTATAATGACTAAAACAGTCCAAGTCTGTACAGAACAAAGGAACATCAAGATATTGCAGGTAAATCAGTTTTGGCTAATTGTTGTTGAGTCACAACCTGATATCTATTATATGGGGTTAGCAACAAATAATCACTTGAACTGGTTACTCTGCTGTTTTTCTCTCTCTATTAACTGATATAAGAAACAGAAAAAGACGCTACTTTTTTGCTGCTCTCTTCCTTCACAAAGGTAGATCCCCCTGTTTGATTTGGCAGCGTTTTACACTGGATGCACTTCCTGATGCAACCCTAAAGGTGATTTTTAAAAAAAGGATGAAAAGAAGTTAAAATTTGCAAACCTGCTGGTGACTCTGTACATTTATTTATCTAAAAATACTTGTATTGGAAGGTACACTAGGATAAAGGCGTAACAATTCGTGTTTCACATTAGGAAATAAGGAAAAAGTTTTACTGTAAACAATTTTAGGTAGCGTGCAACTTTCAAAACTAACTAAAACCGACTAACCTAACTTAATGTTAAAAAAAGAAGAAAAGAAAGAAAAATCTGAAGTTACAACCCAGAAAACACTTAATAAATGTGGGCTGGCAGCCTTTTCTCAACATCTAGCTGTGGTTGAAAAACAGTTTAAAAATGTACGTTTGAGGTTGCAGATGTTACCACGATGGTCACACCTTCAACGTTGCCTAAACATCCGTGTTCGACTTTCTTTTAAGTGAAAGTTTGTGTTCAAGAATATCTTTATAAGAAGTTTCTTTATAGAATGAATAAGGCAAAGAAACAATCAGCACCTCATTATTGTCTCAACCTCATTCTCTCAGGTCCGTCATACGAGCTAACAGGTCCCTCTGAGCTGACTCACGTATGTAAGAGCATTCCCGAGTTGATGCCGACATCACAGGATCACAGATTCAGAGAGTCCAATGTTAGTTTCATCGTGTCACAAATGAAATAGAATTTAGATGAAAAAAAAAGGACATAATGTTTTGTTTGTTTGTGGTTTTGCTTTTTAAACAGGCTGGTTATGTTAGTCTGTGTACTTGGAGGAGACGTGTTGATGACTGTCTTCAGCAGTCACTGTACACAACAATGTACCAAACATATTAATTGTCATTGTTTTAAAGAATATACATTTAACTCCTTATTTACCTCTATTCTACACTCTACGGTTCAGTTTTTGGTCTAGTAGCACAGTTTTCATCAGGAAGATGACATCGGGATATCAACCATTTTTGGTGAGAATCATTAAAAAGACTATATTATAATTCTGTTATAATTATTAAAATAAATGGAGTCATAGGAGTAAATTTAGCCTTTTATTTGTAAGATGAAGGCTGAGCTATTTATTTAATCCAAGAAAATATGGGCAAGGAACTTAAACAGACATTGAAATTTGGATTGACCAACCAGCAAAGATCAGGCAATGTGATCGGGACGTTAATGGATCTGACCAATCAGCAGTGGCCTGGAGCATTTTGAACTCCTGAGTTTTTCAAGAATTTGGGAAACTGGGTTTTTTACACCTACCACAATTGTGGTCATAGCATCGAAACCAATTGTGGTAAACTGATGAAACCCATGCATTATACAGTTAAATAATTATTATAAATGTTGAGATGGGTGTTGTTAATGCTGGATTTCTAGAAATGAGTGATATTTGTAACATAAAAATGGTGGCACCATATTTGATCGTGTGCCCTGTTTACCTACCATAACAGTGATAGTCCATTTTAGGCACCCACCAGATACATTTAAGGAGCCATAATTGTGTTATTTACTAACAAAAATACACTATTAAAATATAGACCAGTAAATGGTATATTTGGATGTTTCCTCTAATTTCTATAACACTATACAGTGATCGGATGAGAAATGTAACCAATTTTAAACATTTTCAGGCTAGAAAGGGTACAGTGGGATCTTTTTTCTGATGATCTTATAGTTTAACTACTTAAATTGCACATAATGGTGTTTATTTTTACTTAGTGTTATTATTTTAAATTAATTTAGTAATTGGGTATTTGTAATTTATTTAGGAAAAATTGGTCCCATCAGTAGTTATTATGTTGTTGGTTTTTTTTAACTTCTTGTCATATATTTACAATTCCCATGTCAGTGTATTTTGTTTTCAGTAGCTCAACACTTCAGTGTTATTGTTTTCCTTCAATTCTGGCTGGATATTGACAAAAACCTGTTTTTCTTTTGCAGCTGTCTGCTTGGCTCTTTTATGGAAGTCAACCTATCAAGTGCTGTGCCATAAAATAGAACAGCCTGTATTAAGGTGTATACACATGCTCAGTTCAGTAGGTGACCTGAAATGAACTTAAATCTTTGAAGAAAATATCATGTTACCATGATACAGCATGTTACCATGTTACTGCGAGGCAGCTGCCTGTGACTGGTCAGGGCTGTGCTTTAATATGTTTGTTACAGTTTTGGACATTTCCATTGTGAATGAAAAGAAAATGCTCTTAAATAAACGTTACTTTAAATTAATGTGTTTTTCTATGTTTTTTATATACACACTTTTTGGAAAAACGTATACCCTAAAAGGGGCTGAGGAACCATATTATGGTTATTTCACTGAACTAGATTTGCCATAAAAATGAAAACAAAATTGGAAAAGGGCACACAAGTAAAAAAAAAAAAAAAAAAAAAATCATGTAAGATGCTCTTGGGTTGAAATTTTGAATTTCCATGTGTTTCCATGAGTAAACCATAAAGGGTTAAAGATCGTGCTGCCTGTCATGAAAAACATTATTTTATAAGGCTACAATAAAATGAGCACAATATTCTGAGACTGGGAGCTTAGTCCTGCTAAAATAGACTAACAGAGGAAATAGAGTCCAGCATTTTGGACTAATGCCAACTAATCCAGTAGACAACCATTACAGTTTCCACTGATTCCTCGGGGATATTAATCACAGTAGGTATGACTCCCACTAAGTGACTTTTTGAATTACAACGATTGCAAAAGGGAAAGGGAGAGGAAGGGGATTTCGTTTTTGAACAAAGTGGGCTTTTAATATGAAACTAAATAAAAATGACCAGCACCACCACCTTCCTCAGCACATATCCTCCACGCCCCCCTCGCCGGTGCGTGGTGGTGTGGTCCAGGAAGCGCGCCTCTGCTCTCCTCTCCGGCTGAAGTGAATCAGCTGACGAATTGGTATCTCCCTCCTCTCCCGGATGGATCGCGCCGCTGAAGCCGGCCAACCCAAGCGTCATACTGGCTGACACCGGAGCAGGTTGCCCACCTCTCGCTCTCCTCCTGCTGGATGTCACACGGACCGAGCCTCAAGTAAAAGATTCCGCTACTCAAAATTAAAAAAAGAGAGAAAGAGAGAGGTTACTTTATTTTTCTTTTCTTTTTCCTTCTTTCGGACAGGAAGCCGCCAGCTTCCCTCTCACCATGGCTTCTAACTTCAACGATATAGTCAAGCAGGGATACGTGAGGATACGGAGTAAGAAACTGGGGGTGAGTACTGTTGCACTTGCTGTATAGCGAGGCGGAGGAGAAACAGAAGGAGGAGGTAGTGTAGGAGGAGGAAGGAAGGAAAGGGAAGAGGACTTCCAGTTGTTTGCAGTCAAGGGCAGCTGGATTAAGAAAGAGGCTTTAATTGCTCCACGGGCAAAGCGTCCTGCTGTGAGCTCTTCAAGAGGGAAAACAGATTAGAGAAGCTCCAGCAGCCGCCAAGTTTCACTCGGTGCTTTCTGCACAAATACTTTGGAGGTGATGGTAAAGTCTGGGTGATTGACAGCCGGTGTCATGTGCCAGGGGTTTGTGAATCATACCCTGTGCTTGTTGTCAGCCATAACTTGGTTTTCTTCCAGAATGTTAGCCTGCAACTAGTCTTATGAATGTATAAGATCGAAGAAAGGGTAACCAACTTGGTAGATTTAATCAGTAGATTATAGGGATATAAAAAAAATATGTAACGTTATAGTATGATTAGTCATATGGCATACATTCCTGTGTGTAATAAGGTAATGTTAGTCCCTTTATGGATGATGTATGGTAAAAATAAACACTCTTTCATACAGATGTTAAGATGGGAAATACTTGTTCCTACCTTTATCATACAGCACAGGCTGTGCTGTACTTTACCTCTCTTTCAGCCTTCATGAATTATTCCCAGCAGAATTGAAAAGTCTCATTGAAGTGCGCCTGATTCATTATGATGGCAGCTCCTCAATGCATTGATTAAGGATTTCTATTGAGATACAGAAAGGAGGAAAAATGGCTTGACTGCTTAAATTGAAATGAATGATATAGATTCAATTATGAGTGCCTTATTGTCTGACTCATAAAGCCATCTGCTTTTGTTCATACTTCCAGCTCATTACGCTAACAGAGCGGGCACACTCCCTCTACTCTGATGAAGTGTGATGATGGGGGCTAATGATGTCTGCCTCCCCTCATCATCACCTGGCTTCATCAACACTGTTCTGCCATTGTTTGCTGCTGTTCAGGATATCTTTGATTACTCTTTGATAGTAACAGTCGCTTTACAAGCCGCATGAAACAAATGAAGGCGCAAGACATTTCTCGTTGTTAACATGCAAATCCGCCTGCTCGTACACAGCTCAGTTGACTCAGTGTGTTTATTTCGCGCATATGCTATTAGTCAAATGTGGTCAGAAGATGTGGATAGCCTATGACTTTGCAAAGCAAGTGTGAGGACGCATGCTGTGTTGGCTGAGCTCGTGGTATGGATGCCATATCGCTGCCAGCTCCGCATCTCATCCTGCTGTTTGTGGAGAAAAGCAGTTTGTGTCCTGCTCGCCCACTCCCTCAGCCCTCCACCGCTTGCTGCTGTTTCATCATAGAAAAGTCATGCTGCGATCGCCTCAGAGCACCCTGGTGTGGGAAGATGAAATGCATTTATCTGTCCACGCTAGGGTTAGTTATTCCAGGACAATTCTCATTCGGAAACAGGCAGAACAAAACAACAAGAGCGAGCAGGATCGGGCATCCGTGTGCCTGAATCAACAGGCGATTTTTCTTCTTCTTTTTCTGTTGCATTATTTTAAGTGTTCTTGGGAGGATTTGGAGAGGGATGAAAATGAAAATGTTATTCACAGTTGTCTAGAAATGTAAAAAAAAAAGGTTGTTTTGCAGCTTTTCTCAACATAAACCAGAGATTCTATTAAGCTTAATTCATTATTTTTTTCAATTTTCTTCCTGTTATCGATGACTCAACACCTCAGTAATGTTTATGTATGTAAAACAGAACACACGAGGAACGTACTGTACAGAGAGTCAGATTAGAAGGGTAAATGAATACACGTATTTGGATAGAGAGATGTATTTATCTCTTTGCTTCTTTGGGTTCTTCATCAATAAAATACAGGCAAATCTACATAATGGACCTCATTTCAGTGCAATTACACACAGCTCTGAAGTAATAAGAATACTTATTTCAGTATTTTGCAGTATTTTTCTTTATTTATATTTACTTCTGTTCACATTTTCTCCAACTGCATTCCTGCTGCACCTTACCAGAACATGCAGAGCCTTTGTTTTATTTGAGCAAACTGTCTAACAGTTGTTCCACTTAATACTGTCAGACAACACGACAGTGTCTACACATGTGAAGAACTGGGACTGATGCCTTTTAGACATTTTTAGTGATCACTAAGGCAGTTTTCATTGTATTAAAGTATATTCTTGAATGCTAAATGTACAACCCAAATTGCGTCCCCAAAAAGCTGTGTAAAATGTAATTAAAAATAGAGTGCAATAATTTTCAAGTCTCATAAACTCACATTTTTATTAAAAACAGAACATAGAGAACATAATTTGAGCTGAGAAAATAAAAAATATAAGGGGGATTTAAATGTGATGGCATCAATGAATCTCAAAAGGTTGGACAGGGTCGCGTTTACAGCTGTGCAGCGTCCCCTCTACTTTAACCAACAGTCTGCAAAAGTTTGGTAACTTAGGAGAGCAGCTGCTGGACTTTTGCAGTTAAGTTTGCGTCTGATATAAGACTCTACCTGCTCAACAGTCCTGGGTTTTGTTGTTATATTTTTTTCATTTCACGATATGCCAGATGTTTACAACTGGTCTAGGACTGCAGGTAGGTCATTTCATCATCCACACTCTTCTACTACAAAGGTATGCTGTTGTAATACGTGCGGTATGCAGTTTAACATTTTCTTGCTGAAGTATGAAAGAGATGAGAGCATATGTTGCTCTAAACCTGTATATACCTTTCAGCACGGATGGTGCTTTTCCAGATGTGCCAATGTGTTGCCAAGTCCACAGGCACTAATGCACCTCCATACCATCAGAGATGCAGGCTTTTAAACTGAGCGCTGAACAAGCCAGATGGTCTCTCTTCTCTTTAGTTCATGTTTTCTATGAGCTTTAACCTGCATATATGGATATACACAGTGTTCCTGATCCCATGCAGTGATTTCCATGAAAACACCCTTTGCCGCTTGAGAGACCGAACATCACAGACACGCAATATTGATTTTCAGCCTTTGCGCACAGAGATTTCTCCAGATTCTTGGACTCTCTTGCTGATATTATGTACTTTACATGATAAGATATTCAAAGTCTTTGCAATTTTAAGTTGAGGAACATCTGAAATTGATCCACCATCTGTAGATCCAGGCTTTGGTAGATCATGTTACTGACCGATTGCTAAGTAAGCCAGTTACTTTCAAGCTGTTTCTTTTTAGTACCACCTACTTTTCCAGCTTTTTTGAGACGTGTTGTTGCCATCAAACTCAAAATGAGCCAATACTTAAAATGAAAGAGTTAAATGTGTCATTTTAAGCATTTGATATGTTTTCTGTGTTCGACTGTGAATAAAATATTTAGTTTATGGGATTTGCACATCATTGCATTCTGTGTCCTAACTATTTTGAATTTGGGGTTGCATAAACATTGGTGAAACAGCCTCTTGAGAATGTTGCTACAGTGAAATCTAAAAGTGGATGTAAATAAGGATCTACTTGGTCAAAAATACTTGACACAAGTTGACAGTTGACAATTTCTGATGCTCAGCTCTGAAAGTATATCGAGCCCTGCCTGTCAGCAGGCAGCTTTTTTTTTTTTTGCGAACTGTCTCTGCTCTGCTTTAAGTCTAAGGTCGGAAAGGTTTCTGGTGTTTTCCTTCTCATGTGATGCTTGTTTAATGTTTTAAGTGCTTTAAAGGTCTCTGAAATATCACATATCAAGACTTTGCATCACAGTTGACCTTCTGGTGCTCCCACATCGGCCTCTATTGTAATGCAGTGCCATTTAAAATGTATTTTACTTTTTTAAATGTTTTTTTTTTTTTATTAGAAACAGTCCAGTGGTTTTCCTTATGTGATAGGTGTTAAAGTGGCCACAGCAACACCAACAGCTTTGGCCGAACTCATCAGCATCACTCACTATGATTGGCTCATTTTCAAACTCCATCATGTGTGAAGGTTGAGGCCATGAGGTCAGGTCTGCTTCCTCTCTCGCCCTCTTTTTTCTTATTGTTTTGGAGGCATTTTTTGTTTTTGTCCATGCACATGAATGTCAACGATTTCCTACATTAGCCAACGTCTTTGTCTCTGTGTTGGCTGAAGAGACAACGGTGCAGTGTTCTTGAATGCACAAGCAGTCGCTCTTTCCTTTCCTTTCTCACATCCCCCCTTCCCCACCTCTCTTCCTCACCTCTAAACCCATTCTCTCACCTCTCAGCTCCCAGTATCTCACCTGTACTCCCCATGCGGAGCAGTGACGCTCTCATCTCCTCTGCGCTATTTTATCTCCCTTGCTCTTTTCTTCCCCTTTATTTGGCTATCTCTCTTACCTTACCCCCTTTCTCCCTCACCTTTCTCTCCTTCACTGGTTTGTAGACAGCTGTGGGGCCGAGCACAAAAGCATCCTATTCATCACCCCGCGCTGCACCCTCCATAACCCCAACAGGCTATTCCCCCTGACACAGTGCAAAGGCACACACACACAGACACACACACACCAAGTTGGCTTGGTTCGACATTGAATTGGCACACACATGCACCCGACAAACAAGTAAACAATCTGCTGCCAGAGAACAGTGTGTGGATTCTCAATTAATTTTAATCCTGTGGCTTTGTACCATACAGTATTTTTTATTTTTTTTTTACAACATGAAAATAAACTAAATCCTTACAAGAGCCAGAAACAAGTGAAGTGCTTCAGTGCAGAGAAAAGCAAAATCTAGCAGCGTCTAAGAAACCGCAGTAGCGATATTTCTGTCATCAAAACAGGTTCTTTGTTTCCTTTCAGTGAAAAACGGCTGATGCTATCAGTGGGATGGACTCCTCTTGAAAGGCTGAATAAGGTGACCTTTGAGTAATTTGTGTGTCAGTCTCAGTACAGTACATGTTTCCCAAGCTTAGGAACACTGCGGTAAATATAAAAGGTCAACTTGTGAATATTTTTCTCCTCCCCTCTGCGTCTGTCCAACTTTACTTTGAGTCTTAGCAAAAGCGGTCAATTTAAGTTTGCTGGAGGTGAGTTTGTCTGCCAGTCTCTGTATTCACAAACATGTTTTGACACTTCAAAGAAGCTGTAGAACAGATCCTGGCTCACAGGTAGTTGGGTAGTACTTTAAGAGGACACAGAGTGCTTCTCACTTCCTTTAAATAGTATTGGTTCTTACCACATGAAAACAACAACAACAAATGACTTCTTTTTCATAAAACCTTAATTTTCTTTTGTTAGCACTGGATCACATGACTGCATGTTAGGTTAAAGTAGCCGCTCACATTGAACAAGCGTACTATCATTATCATGTTTTTTTTTTCCTCTCTACTGAGAGCAGCCAAGGCAAAACAGTTAGCTGGAAGATGATATAAAGCTGCACAGAGCTGAGTGAGTGTAAGGAGTTATAATTCTCTGCGGGTATGTGACAACAAATGACCCCATTCACATTACACATATTCATTCAGTGAGCTGGAATAAGTTCCTGAGATTAAGAGTGCTGTTGGAAATTAAAATCAGTGAGCGTACCTTCGTTGTCCCGGACTGCACAATTGGTCAACTTTCACCTTTAAATTTAAGCACAAATAAAAAGATTGGACCCCGCAAACTAACTTCGATCTTTAAAGCACAAATAATATATAAGCTTTGCTGTTCGTGCACGTCATAATAGCAGTAATAAAATTGAGAGGGACAGCTCTAATGCCATCTAAGTGTATTTTTGAGAGTGCCTTGGTCCAAGCACAGCATTAAATGTCAAAGCAGAAAACACATTAAAAATGCATTATGTCTGGTCCGGAATGAGGAGGAGTGAAAAAACAATCAACCAAAAAGTCTGAATATAAACAAATAATCAGTAAACCAATAATCTGGGCTGCAGACTGAGAGCTTAAGTTATTCATCATCCTAGCACAAGGATATCATTTGCAAAAAGATGAATACAGTCCTGTTTATAGATTTGCAGAAGTGATTTGAGGTCTTAAAATGAGTTTTTTATGAGTGAACCATTTTGCAATCTTGTGCATGCATACAGTTTGTTTTGTTGCAAATAACCCTTTGCGATCTAGAAACTCGAAAAAACAAGCAAACAAGTAACAACTGCCGGAGTTTATTGCGTCTTAGATTTTCACCACCTTTGGTGTTGGTGGGGGGAATTAGATTTCAGTGTTTGATAGAAAAGACAACGGAAAGATTTGTTAGAAACTGACAGAGAGGAATAATTTGTTGTGATTGAACGCATGACATTACATGGAGTAATACTTCCATCAGCCTCACTGGCTCGGGGGTTAGACACTAATCATGAATGCTTACTCATGGGATAAATGTAACATTCGTGAAGCCATCCGTATTTGCAACACTGGGCAAGAAACGAAGGCTGGAAATAGAGCTGAACAGGAATTTCCATTCAGAGCTGAAAAGATTAGCAATTTCATTGTTTCGTCCAACAAAAGCAACCTTTTTTTTTTTCTTCAAATATAACAAGACACTCTCCAGTTTCACCATCTCACATGTGACGAGCTGCATTTGGACCATTTTATGCCTGCTTTCTATCAACAGCTGTGATCAGAGGTATTGCATTTTAAGGTTTTCCATCCATCAAATTTAGTACATCTTCTTAAAATGTGGCACAACTGTTTACTTGGTTTTAACAATGAACTAATTATAAGTTGGTCATCCATGTTAAGGCCGTGCTAAAACAAGATTTTTGGCTATGACTCAAAGATTTGTACTCTTGCTACAGCAATATCTCTGAAAATGGTCTAACTGGATAAAATTATGTCCAAAAGGTCAAACATCAACTTACTTTTCTGGCCATCATTCAGAGCCACAACTCAACAGCACAGAAGATTGTGGCCGTATTTCACTTTTGGTTGGGTCTTGAATTAGAGACACTAATCTAAACATATGAAATTCTTTCAAAGTGGTTATATATTAAATCTATAGCTCTGGACAGATATTGATTTGTACTGCCTGGTAGAAGCATATAAGCACAAGGCGAATGGGATTGTGTTTTTCTTTTGGAATAAAATTTCCTCTGTGCTACCAAACCACATCTTTAGTAAAACAAAAACAAATGCTTCGCTTGCAGCTTAAAGTGCACAGGGATAAAGACGCTAACAACACAAACAAAGCACTTTTGCTCTTTTTTTAAACACTTAATATAAAAGAAGGGAAGAGTTGTTACTCTTTAAGTACTCCTCTGGACTCTCTACCCATCTCAGCGTACAGTCACTCCCTCCATTAGCTGTTATCAACGTCCCTCCTTTCTCAGTCTCCGCTGTTTTTGACTTACAAGTGGGTATTTGTGTCCAGTATCAGTGGCCTTTATGTGGAAAGCATGTATTGTGATGGTTTGTGGGTATGTCCCCCTCCCCTTATTGCCACACAAGCACCCACCAAAGCAGAAGCAAAGGAGTGGAGAACAATGTGTCTATTGTCCAAGATGGCACAGCCATTTAAGATAGGATCTTGCCACTTCCATGCACTCACTATTAACAATGACAGGCTGTCCAGAATGGTGGATGTCAGGAGATTTTTCATCCCAGGAACTGTACTTGTCAGTGGAGCGTAGAAAATACACTGTCAGCTGTGTTAGACTTGCAGCAATTGAGACTTCCAAACAACATGGATAAATGTGGCTGAGGTTGTGCAATGAAGTCAGGTTATATCAATTAGCAAATCAGTCATTCTTTACATCCAGTGGGCAAAAATTAGCCGCATTCTGCACTTCGTCTCTGATTGCCAAAGGAAATTGGAGCTGAAGAAGACAGAGGATTTTTAATATGACTAGTTTTGCTTATGATTTTATTTGTGCCTTGTGGGTGCATGCAGCCTACTTTTAGCTCCTCTTTTTTGTGATAGATCATTTTGGACTCAGTGCATTGACTCACAGATATGCAGAGCCATACGTTGTGTGTTCATTTCCATTGGTTTTCATCAGCTTCCTCCATCAGATAAACCCCGAAGACAAATCGCCACCTCTTATTGGCCCTGATGAATTGCGTCTCTAACAAGATATGGGGAACAACAGCCCAACAATCATTATTCATGCTGAAAAATGGGCCTCTATTATATAGTCACGAATAGTCATGAATAAATCTTTGCCAGGACTTCACTTAAATATTTTCACATTATTGATTTCAGTTGTTCCTAATTATCAAAAGAGGTTTTTGTCATGGTAGGGGACGAATGCTATAACTAGTTTGTCATTAAAGCCGCTCGAATGATTACGACCAGCAGAAAGGTTTTTTTTGTTACAAATATCCATTATATCAACACTGCTCTTTTTCTGCTACTCCTTTTTTCTCTCTCTCTCTATATATATATGACGTTAAATTGTCTGCTGGACTGTCTGTCTAGCACTTTAACCCAGACTGAAAAGTCTTCTATATATACTCACCGGAAACTTTATTCGTTACTCCCATTCAGCTGCTTTTTAACGCAAATATATAATCAGCCAATCACATAAGAGCAATTCAATGCAATTAACCATTTAGAAATGGTCAAGATGACCTGCTAAAGTTCAAACTCATCATCAGAATCGGAAATAAAGGTGATTTATGTCTTAAAGTTCTGCATAACTGCACAACTTTGAAACAGATGGGCTTCTACTGTGTGTAGAAGACACACAGTAGAAGATCGTAAAAAAGTTGCCCAGCCTGAGTCTTGATTTCTGCTGCAATATTCAGATTGTAGGGTTAGAATTTGGCATAAACATTATAAAAGCATGAATCAGTGCTGTCTTGTATCAACAGTTCAGGCTGATAGTGTTGGTATAAGAAAGTGGGTGATATTTTC
>NW_024582362.1:4174033-4175230 GCF_018398535.1 Haplochromis burtoni
ATTTGGCATAAACATTATAAAAGCATGAATCAGTGCTGTCTTGTATCAACAGTTCAGGCTGATAGTGTTGGTATAAGAAAGTGGGTGATATTTTCTTGGTGCACTTTTGGTCCCGAAGTGCCTGCTGGCCCATCCCTTTATGACCACAGTGTACCCATCTACTGATGGCTCCTTTCAGCAGGATAATGTGCCCGTCCTCAAAGCTCGAGTCATCTCAAATTGGTTTCTTGAATATGACAAACAGCATAGCTTATGCAAATGTCACCAGATCTCGATCCAACAGAGCACCTTTGGGATGTGGTCGAACAGGAGAGTGTCATCATAGATGTGGAGCCTACAAAACTGTAGTAACTGTTATGCCATCATAGACCGAGATCTCTGAGGAATGTTTCCACCACCTTGTTGAATCTATGCCACAATACTTACTCAATACTACAATACTACAATACTTCTATAATATATTTATAATCGCATGAATTTCCATGAAAATTGCAAATGCATGATCCAGGCATGTTATATACTTTAAAAAAAAATCTATTGTCACAATGAGAGCTGCATTTCTGATTTTGAATGAAGTATTAATTAGCTTTATAACCTTTGCCAACCTAATTCTCTATTGTGGTAAATTAATGCTGCTGTGCAAAGACCATTTAGAAAAAGTCAATGCAATAGAAGCTTAAGCCAATCAAGCTAACACAGATAAATATATATTAAATAAATGGCAAACCATCCCATCTACCCATCTATCTTTACCTTAGCGTAAAGACAGCATGTTCCCATCTCTTCTTGGTTTAGTCTATTTAGCGATAATATATCCATTCTAGATCACATCTTTCTTTCAAGTGATACTTTTAGGGAAAATCTCAATAAAGAATAGCAATTTATTGAGATTCTCCTCCAAACTGCCTCAAGTCATGAACAGATTGGATGTTCCTGTAGAATCACTCAATGTGCTGTCATTTAACCCAAGGTATGTCTCTCAGAAGTGTTTTACAAGAGAACGTTGTAGAGATGTCTCAGTGAAATGAATTTTGCTTTAAACTCGAGCTTGTCTTGTGGCTGAAAATAAGAGCTATAATAATCTAATAAGGTGTTCACAGATACATGTATTCCTTAAATAATGGCTATAGTATGTTGCTCCATATCCAAGTCTATTTGATCAGCATCTCTCCCCGAAATTAGAGTGGGACTTTACAG
>NW_024582362.1:4175250-4266733 GCF_018398535.1 Haplochromis burtoni
ACATGTATTCCTTAAATAATGGCTATAGTATGTTGCTCCATATCCAAGTCTATTTGATCAGCATCTCTCCCCGAAATTAGAGTGGGACTTTACAGTTCTCTGTAGTAGCTTTTTGCTACTTTGTGCAGATACACTGGAGACTCACCTATAAAACAACAGGCCTAGAGGAATCTGTCATAGCTCCATTAACACTTCTGCTTCAGCCTCCTCTTCTTACCTTCCTCCCCTCATTAATCAACAGACCAGCCCTCGGGGTGCAGCTCTGCAGCTACGCTCACTTTCAGTTTGTGTGTCCGTGCATGTGCGCATTGAGTATGTGGGCATTGTGTTTGCGTGCGTTCGCATGTGTGCATGGGTGACTTCACGTGGCAGCGTGTAAATGGCTAGTATCCAAAGGGAATTTACTGCTAGGTTTGTTAATTTTTGTGTCTGACTAGAAGTCAGAGATCCTGTGTCATCAGTCAGTCATGCTTCTGAAAGTGTTGCCAAATTCAGTTTAGCCATTGCGCGATCTAGAAAGGTTGTTTCAAATCCAATCTTCTGAAATGAGCTGTTTAAAAAATGACATTTGTATACACGGATGCAAAAAAGAATCAGATAAAGTTATTCTTGGGGAGAAAAAGACACAGCAACCTTTTATGTTTGAATCACAATCTATAATGAGTTCTTCTCCTGCAGTTACCTTTCATCAGCCTGCTTGCCAAGCACATTCAGTACAGTGTACAGCCAAAGATAGCCTCAGCTGTGTGTGCGTATCTGAGCTAAAGGGCTTGTCTTTGTGTCTGCGTTCTTAATTTAATCACTGTGGCACATAGGTAAACATTATTATGGAGTTCTTTAATAAATATTTAAATATTACACCTGTTTTGCTTCAAATGCAGCCAAATAACCTTGTTGAATAATGAAAATTTTCCCATTCTGTCAAATAACACAATTTTTTTTACATGGCACTAATTGCTGGATGCTCTATTATTAATGCATTGTTCAAATAGCCTTGACCTTAGAGTCTCATGTACACTAAGGAAAAAGGAAGCAGCTCTTGTCACCTAAAGGTGTGGAAGCTCGTTCTTTCCTGTTTATTTGTGGCTGAGTTTGTACACTCTCCTTCCCTCCCTCTTTCTTTCTCAAGGGAGTTCTTTTAATAGTAAGGAGGTGACAGTTTACCTCTCGCTGAGCACCGTGGTGACAGTTTGGTACCTGCCCAGCTCGGCATGAAATGCCTCGACTGCCTTGCCTTCAAAAGCAGCCTGCTCTTAAAATTTGCACTCCCGTTCTAATGAGCCAAAATGACCTCAAGTGTAGGCCAAAGCAATCTGATCCCATTTCTATTAAACAGCTTTAATATTTCCGTGAGAATTATTGTTCAGGGAATGAATTTTGGGTAAGGACTGCCAAGGGAAATGGAGCACACAATAGTAGCCTTGGCAGTAGTACTTTGAGTGGATCATTTAAAGGTCATAATAGAGAAAATAGTGGCTCTTAAGAGTCATAAAACCATAGAAAACATGCCGTTATTGGACCAACTTTAAAGTTAAATATAAAATAAAAGAAAGAAAGGGAAGTTAATGTGTCAAACTCTTGACCCACGATGTACGCTGGCGGATTAGGATTGAAGTAATTTAACAAAAAGTAAGTTTGAAGTTTAGAGCAGGGACTAGGGCGCGCATTAGCTGCTGTTACACCCCCTCCCTATTTATACACATACACCCCCCTCCCTTCCCCTTATGTTCCCAATTGTTCTCTTTCATTTCAGAGAAATGTCTGTTGGGCAAAGTGATAATTGCATTCCTCAATGATTTCATGCTGAGACACAGAGTGACACTGAATCGTAGCCCACTTATTCCAAGGGAGTGTGTTCTTTGGGAGGAAATGAGACAAAAACAATATGACAAACTCCATCGGACCCCGTTCTTTGACATAAAAGTCCGCATTTTCCTCTCTTGCACACGCGCGCGTTTATTCCCCCCAATGTCCTCTTTGATTTCGCAAACCTAAATGTGGCTGAGTCAAGTTAGTTCCAGCAACACAAATCTCTTGCTTTCTGGTTGTGAGGAAACGGTCGTTGCAGACACAGAGCTCGCTGCTTCCCCGGCTAACCATATCAGAGAAGCAGCCTGAACATCAGTGAGCGAGTACCTCTTTAGAATTAATCCTCGGGGGGAATGAATGCACCAATGCATGAGGATTACTTGCTTTTAGGGCTTCTGATGAAATTCAAATAACAAACGCTTGCACAAAGTGTCCTGGAAAACACTTGGCGTTTCGTAATATCCTGCAAAACATGCAAATATTCGGTGGAACGCTGCACAGTGGTCTGTGCCTCATTTGATTTCACAGTCTTTATTGATATGATAATCAAGTGGTCAGCTAATGGTAATTAAGCTCAATTGGTGGAGTTGGATCATGGTTGTGGGAAAGGGGAAAAAAAAGCTGCTTTCATCCCTTTACTTTATATCCTCTTCCCACAACATCTAGTCGGTCACTTCTGAGGCACTGTATTTCTAACAGCCCCTCACCTGTTGGCCTAGATGCTAATTTTGCCGGTCTTGAAGCTGGCGGCGACGAGAGCACCAACATACTAAAGTGGAAAATAAGGCTTTGCCTACATTACATCAAGACCTCAGTAGATTTTTGTGCTTTTTCTGCATTCAGCCCATGCCCTCCTTCATTTATGGATTTAGTTCAGTTTAACATTCAGCCTGGCTACTGGATGCATAGCGCTGGACAACTTATTCTAGTGTTATAACAAAAATAACACTGCGTCGCATTGTTGCTCTCTGTCTGCAATAGCCTAAGTAGGCTTGTTGGTGAGGCCCACAGTCAGATTCTTCTTTGTCTGTGTGTTATTGTCTGTGAAAGCTCCAGCCTTGTACATGGATTAAATGGAAATTGTAGTGACTGTGTGTGTGTGTGTGTGTGTGTGTGTGTGTGTGTGCAGAGGATTGCTGACTTAAGCTGTAATACATAAAGAGGTTTGGATGAGGGATGGTTTAAAGAGCAGGCAATAGTCATAATGATGACTTAAAGCAAAATTGGCCCGACAAAAAAATGTTTTACACATGCATGCAAGTCCAGCACTGCTTTGAACGCTATAGCCAACAGTGTCTGCCAACCTCAGTGTCACATTGAAATCAATAGCAGTTAAAATATACGATAGCATAACTTTGCTGCAGCAAGGAAAGCAACATTATAAAACTGTATTGGTAGATTATGGTCTTATGATCACAGTATAACGCTTTATTATCTGCTTTCTTAATAAAACAGCGTTAAGTCTCCGTGAATCCGCTTGACACAAGCAATGCGTCACCCTGTTTACACCACAGGAACATTTCCCCACTACTTATCTTCACTCTTTCTCATACCTGGGAGAGAAACTTCAATATTGACCCACATCTCCTTCAGAATAATTTGGCTGCTATTTTTGTGCCGTGCTTTAAAAAAAGAAAAAAAAGGGGGGAAAAAATGCTCTGCAACAGTGGCTCTGACGCCTGAATCCACACAGTGTGTGACATTTTAACTAATGTTGTTCTGCTCAAGGCTGCGCAGCCCAGCATGGGTCAAACATCTCCCTTGTCTCTCTCTCAGTAATAAGAAATCAGCAGTAGAAACACTTTCTCTGCGCCCAACAGTCTTATTTGCATGAGAATTGGAAAGATTTTTTTTTTACTAAGACTGTTTTCTGGCTTTCTGGGATGTGAAAAACACTAGTGTATGTCAAGTGGCAACCTCTCTTTGGAGTTCCTCGAATAACCTCTTGAGGCTTGCCCCAAAATTCACTCACTCCTCATAGACTTCCATATTAAAATGTTCAACAGCAACATGTTTTCCAGCCTGATACAGAAATGTTTTTTGGTCTCCATAGCTTTTTTTCTGCCTCATCACTCCTGTAAAAGGTCCACATTTTAATATAACTTACAACATTTTATCATTTTAGATGGTTTTTATTAGTGGTGTGGCCACTTTAACTGTCATTTCATCTATTCAGCAGTTTTACTAAAACACTGAGCTGACATTTTCTTTTAATCCAAAGGTACCAGCTTCTTCTTTAAGGTGCTCCCTTTAGGGGATCATCGTCCTCCAGCTCACCCAATCCCTACTGTCCTCCTCTGTCACACTAACCCTCTGCATGTCCTCCTTCACTTCTTCCATGACTCTTCTCTGTGGTCTTTCTCTTTTCCTCCCACCTGGCAGCTCCATTTTTAACACCTTTTGTCCAGTATATCCACTGCCCCCCCCCCCTGTCCAGACCATCTCAGACTTATCTCTCTGCCTCTGTGTTTGTGACTCCCAACAAAAATCTTCATCTCTATCTTCTACCTTTTTGTCAGTGCCACCGTTACCAAACTATACATCACAGAAGGTCTCACTAATCTTGTAAACGTTCCCTTTCACTCTTGCTGCTATCCTTCTTTCACAAATCACCCCTGACACTCATCTCCACCCACTCCACCCTGCCTGCACTCACTTCTTAACCCCTCTTTTGTACTGTCCACTGCTCAGAATGCTTGACCCCAGGTATCTGAACTCATCTACCTTTATTACCTCTGATCTGTGCATCTTCACCTTTCTGCCTGCCTCCTTCTCATCACACACTTCCATCCTGTCTTGTTTCCACTGACTCATTCCTCTTATCTCCAGAGCATACCTTTACCTGTCCATCCTCTCTTCTGCCTGCTCCCAAGTCTCATTGCTGATCATCAGTGTTGTCTGCAAACATCATAGTCCACAGAGACACCATGAATCGGTAAACTATGGATACACTTTGGTAAACAAGCTAGTGAGGCTGTTAGTTGTTAAGTCTCCAGCCTTACTTTCTCATTGAAATGCTGTCAGATCCATATTTGACAAAACTTAGTTGAACAAGGTCAACCAGTTCAACTGATTGTCATCACATATATGTAATAAATCTATAACCAAGCAGCAACTTAGTGGAATTAAGCTTGTGGACATGATTAAAACACCTGCTGAAGCTCAAACTGGGGTTTTCCCGCATAGTCATCTCTAGGGTTTACAGAGAATGATCTGAGGAAAGAAAAAAATATCCAGTGAGTGGCAGTTTTCTGGATAAAGAGGACTTGTTGATGCCAGAGGTCAGTGGAGAATGCTTTGACCTAATAGGAAGACAACAGTGACTCAAATAAGCATTCATTACAGCCAAGCATCTCTGAACACTCAATGCATTGAACCTGCAATTGATTAAACGCAAGTATTGTTGCTGACCATGTCCAAATCCTTTTATGAGCACATTTGGGGTGTTGTGAAATGGGAGATTCACATCAGGGATTTGCAGCTGAGAAACCATCATCAGTGCGATGGTATCATTTCAGTGTGGACCGAATTCTCTGAGGAATTTTCCAGCACCTTGTTGAATCTGTGCTGTGAAGAGTTAAGACAGCTCTGAAGACAACAGTGATTCCAACCCAAGATGTACCTAATAAAGTGACTGTAAATATGTTATGTCTGTGATTCAGATTCTTTTAAACCTTACGTAAAAGAGGTCGCTATCAATAATTGTTCTTAATGTTTTTATCTCAAGTTCTATTTAAAAGTATAATTTATCTTAATGGAAAGCTGCAGCCGGTTGCTGCTGTGGCTCAGGTCTATTCTTTTTCAGCAGCTGCTCTCACCACCCTTCTGCTCTCCCTTGGACTCTCTATTTGCTGCTCTTTTTCTTATTTTTTCTATCGCCAGGCCTTATCCAATTTTCTCCATTGCTCTCTTTTATTACTGTCCATTACATGCTCTTTTAATACCGCCTGCCCTTGCGTTCTTTGTCATATTGGGTAGACGGACCCCTTGCTTTTGGCGAGGAATCAGCTGGAACCTGTTGTCCGTCATATTTCATGCCACATTGTGACTGGGATCCAGTTTTCAGCTATGAATACTCGACTATGAATACTGTGCGTAATAGCACACAGACATGGCCAAGGCCTTAACAAATGAAATAAGAGTTGCTAATACTCTGATATTACATTTTGGGACCAGTTTGGCTCATGAATGTTTGATGAGAATGTCCAATCATGCATAGACAGAAGAAAGAGATGAGGAATGGGAGAGGAGAAATTTAGAAGAGAGGGACAGGCAAGAGACAAATCAGGGGCTTGGAGAGAAAGTGAGGAGGAGAAGTGTGTGTGTGTGTGTGTTTGGGATGGAAAGGGGGAAGGTGGGGGGCAGTGATTACTTGCTGCTGAGGTAGCACTGCATTACACATGAGGATTTGGAATGGCCCAGATAAAGTAATCTATGATTAACTGGGGCGCGGCTGGCTTGCCACCCTGCCAACAGCTGTAGTCAGGGGCGAATTACAAAATTATGGGATGTCCAAACATTTCAGATGCGGCGGGAAAAGTATTTCGGTACAGGAGGCGAGAAGGTTGGGTGGGATGGGAGTTATGCATGAGGTCAAAGGTGACAGCCAGCGGCTAGAGGAGAGAGTGACAGAGGGCGCGGTGGTGCAATTAAGAGAAATTTTGTTGCAACCTTTGAATTTGGCTGAGAATTGTCAAAATGCCGGAATAGTCCTGGGAGGATTTTGGGAGGGGAGCCGCAGGCCGGGGTCGTGGTCGGAGGAGTGATCGCTGCGATGATTGCTGTAACAACTGTCCGACGGGATAACAAATCAAATTAGAAAGATGGACACCCCAGCACAGACCCTGCCACCGTCTGAAATTGATTGCTAGCACTAGGAGCTGATATTGCGTGGTCTGGTCTGTCATAGTCCATCAGGCATCATTATCACCGAGGGAACAGTAAACCTTATGCAGAGCTGAATGAGGAGGGAAACTTCATCCACACCATGCTGCTGGCAAATTAGACAGAAAACAACAACACAGACAGAACAGTGCTTTTCCCAATATTTGTTTCTTAATGTGTTCTTATCATTTCAAGGTCAAATACAATTTCTGTTCGGGATGCTGTAGAGCAAAATTTTCCACACCTAAGCTGTGGCTAAATCCGGTCTGTTACTATTATGTCTAAGTGTCGCGGGCCTACCTTGATTGCAGGGCTCTTATGTCTTGTATTGCCTGTAAGTACAGCAGCAATCATCTTTAAATCATAGTTTGTAAGATATGAATCATCAAGAGGGTACAAACCCTGCCCACATTTGTCCCATCTTTCATCGAGTATCTGAGGGATAATAAAAGCATTTGTGCCTCTGAGGTATTACGATCGTGTTTCAGTATTCACTAGTTCTCCCAATCTAACAGTCAGCTATTTTTATTCCGCTGTGTGATTAGTCATTTAGCTGAAGCGAGCTGTCATTGGAAATCATTTTCACGTCTTTAGACAGTTCCTCAGTTCATCCAAATAACGAGTGATTTTGCCTGTGGGGGGAATAGGGTTCATATTTTATTGAGAGGCGAGACAGTTCCTCAATAACGTCACAAGTTTGATAATGTTCCATGAAGTGAATGGACTTTGTGTTCGAGGCCACTTACAGAAAATGTCTGCGGCTCAAAAGATGGCTCATTACTTCGTTCCATGAGGTGTCTGAGCTCTTAAATTCTTTTTCAGGCCTGTCAGTCAGGGCTTTATACACCCCTGCAGCTAAAAATCCTAGCGGATAGGAATCCAAGTTGAACTTTAAGGTATTTATGGCTACATTAAATGTCACTACATCATAAAGCAAAGTTATTTTATAGATAGACAGATCTGTTCTCAGCTTGCCTTTGAACCATGAGGAGTCTGCTTCCATGCGATCACACTTTGGCTCTGGTACTTCTTCCTGTCTCCTCGTGCAAATCTCAGTTGTCGTACTCAATTTTGTACATTTATGGGGGTAACAAATCCACAGCTTTGGAGATCCACAGTTTCAGTCCATACCTTGTAATTTAAGTGGGATCCATAGGAGGAAATTAGGAAATGAACCTCATTTTATCACATGCATGATTACTTGATCACAATGAAATCAGTGAAGGAACAAAAAAACAAACCAGACCATACTATTTCCACTCCAGGCTTTACTTGAGGGACCTTTTAAATATAAATGCTTTAACAAGACTATCATCCTTTAACCTGGAGCTACTGACGACTCCAAAAGACTAACCGTCCTCTTCATCCTCCTGCTCTTTGCATCGACTGTTTAAAACAACATGTAGGACACTTAAACTGTCTGTTCCAACACAAAGCTTAACTAGCAGAGTTGTCCCTGCAGTTACACAGCTGAAGGGAGTCCTCTCTTTATCTGACTTGGCTGTCACATAATCCCCTTGACATGTTTGTGTTTACGTCCATGAACTGAGTTTCTGCACTTAACTTTTACAACGTCTCTCCGTCACATGGCCAGCTATGTTAGTAAAGTGGGATGGCAGTGTAGCATGGAAAAAGGCAATCACAAGACAAGATTATTGAGGTTTGTATTGCAGGTTCACTAGCATTGCACCCTAAATACAATTCATACCAGCTATGATAGCACAGCTGGTGTGAATTGCATGCTTTGCGGTATGAGTCTCTGCATGTGTCATCATGGCAAAATGTTGTTCTGGAAAACGGATTGCTGCTGGAATTACAGTGGAGGGTTTTTCCTGACTTAGGATGCACCTTTGGGGGTGACAGTAAATGCAGCAGTAAGCATGAGATTGTTTTTAGCAATTGCGCAAATTCAACATAATTCTGTTCCTCTTTTTTTTTTATGACAATTTGATAAACAAAAGCCCCATTATACTTAAGTAAATGAAACCTCAATTAAAAAGATTTGAACACTGGTGATTTTCCTGTGGTTCTGACTAAAACCTCTTTAGGGGTGTCAAAAATTCCCATAAGCAGGAAAAAATAAACATGCAGAGGCAGTTAGGAGTTTGGCAGCTGTTTCTATGCCTGTCTGTGGATAGACAGTGTTTTGCAACACTTTATTATTTCTGAAGATTAAAGATGGTTGTAGTCCCTGTAAGTCTTGAGGACACGTCTAATGATGTAGTAGTGACTATTAAGCAGTTTAAAAATGCATTCAGCCTGATGACTCCTCTCACATTATTTAGTGCATTGCTACCAGCTAAGTAGAAAATCTACTATATTTTATTTGTTGAGAGCCTGCAGTGTGGTGAAAATTACACATTTGCTCAAGGTCAATCCTACTAAGCCAGTGCTGTAAAAAGCCATTTTCAAGATATTCTATTATTCATCATTTTTAGCAGAACTGAAATTATGGCTTACCCACTCCACAGCCAATTCACTGCTTATTTCACAGGTTGCTGAAAGTCATCCCAATCAAAGATCTTGAGCACTTTGAAGCAGGTTGTCATCAACAGTTTGCATGATATCACTCCATGTATTCTTTCCTGAATCCTTACAAGAGGAAGGATACAACTGACTGTTCTTCATGGTAGAAAGCTTACATGGATTAGGAGCTTAGCGTTTCTTTTTGTAGATCCAGACTGTTGCATTATAACTGAAGAGCTTGGCCTTTTTTTTTTTTGCTTTCTTTTTTTCATCTGACCTCAAAATATGTGCCTTAACAATGCCCCCATATGTTATTTTTGTTGTCACTTTTTTGAAATGCAACCTCTTTTTGCCTACTCATCGTTACCAACTTAGGAAATGACAAAAGATCAAGTTCCTGTGGACAAACTCAGTAGGAGAGGTTTTTTCTGACCTTTTTGAACAGATATAAATAGACCTTCTGTTTATTTATACACATTGTAAGATGGAAAATGCATTTTGTGCAGTGTTCAGTGCTATTGAAAATGAAGAACCTCTCATCAACATGCTCTCATGAACAGTGTTTCTTCAATTTGCCACGCAGTTACATGCAATTCAAAAACAAAGTTTTGTTCCATATTTTTGTCTAAATTCATGAGACAACTTGAATTCATTTAAGAGTTTTGGATGTGTCTTTGGAGGACTCTTATCTCTCAGAGTCAACCTCTGAGATTTCTTTTACTTTTTGGGTAAATTCAAAGTTCTTATAGTTAATCAATTTTTTAGATTTGTTGATGAAATACAATAAAAGTTGGTATGAGGTGATAAATCCATCATTTTGCAATAATTCATATTTAAATATATCTACAAAAGCCTATTTTAAACCAATAATCAAAAGATTTCTATTTGCTTTCTTCTGCTTTTGGTATGTTAATTTATGAATAAAGAGGACAGCTGCACACATACACACATATTACATAAAATCGTGGGCAACTTGTGTTGAAAAAATAATTTTCTTTCATAAATCATTCCAAGATCGTGTTAATGAAGTGTTAAATTTTTAATGACCCAATCTCGTCTGGATTCCAGCGGCCCTTTGGGTTCATCTCGCAGCCCCAAATTTAAATGAATACACAATAAAATGACTGCCTTAAATCTTCATATAAGCCTTTTCATTTTTTTCTGACCTTAGCAGGCTGATGGATATTGGGGTTCACTGAAAGCAGCATTTTGATCAGTGGGTCGTATTAATAAGAGACTACCATACAGGTCTGTATTTAATATATCTGAAAGCATTCTCAAAGCTGCCAATCAAGATTACGGGAAAGGTTCAGACACCAGATTTCAGTTAAGTCCTTGTTGAAGCTGAGGAGGTGCATGATAATTAGACTTGCTCTTTACTCTAATCTGTAAAGCTGAACAAATCTATTAAGACCTCGGTGTGTTCTCAGAATACTGTAAACTAATATGAGGAGAGCCTCTGTTGCTCTGGATATGTAGGCTATTTTCAGTGACATCTGCGCCATGACTACTACTTTACTGACAGGTAGATCTGCTTCTGGGACCCTTCTGAAACGCACTCCAGTGCATCTGGTGGAATAGTAAGCATTGTCTTGAGTGGGCGCGATCAGCTCCGGTGGCTGTGTCAGAATGCACTGCAGCTGTGCCTGGTGTATTTTAGGGTTTACTTACAATTGCAGCAGTTGAAGCCGTTTTATACCACAGATCAGTGAGCCTAAGATGCAGTAAGTGTTTTTGGACATTTGACCCATTTTTTGTTTGTAATTTTGTCTCTGTACACCACCACAGAGGATCTAAAATTAAACAACCAAGATGTGATTGAAGTCCGGACTTTCAACTTTAATTCCAGGGATTTTATAAAAGTACTGCATGAACTGTTCGCGAATTAGGGCCATTTTTATAATATAATTCCCTATTTTCAGACGCTCAAAAGTAATTGGACAAACTAACATAACTTTAAAGATAAAGATTATTTTTAATACTTGGATGAAAATCCTTCCTGGTTCCTCCTTTGAGATGCTCTGCTGGGCTTTTACTATAGTCACCCTGTGTCGCTGCTTGTTTGTGGGTCTTTGACGTCAGTTTTGTATTTAATAACTGAAAAGCATGCTCTGTTGGGTTGAGATCAAATGTCTGACTTGGCCATTAAAGATGATCTAATTTCTTTGCCTTGAAAAACTTTTGGATTGCTTTTGCAGCGTGCAATGGGGATCATTGTCCATTTGCACTGTAAAGCGCTGTCCATGGCTGAATGTGAGCAGAGAGTATAGCCCTGCAGACTTCATAACTCATCCTGCTGCATCGCATCATCAACAAAGGCCAGTGGAAGTAGCATATGCCCATACCATGACACTGCCTCCTCCATGTTTGGCAGATATTGTGGCTTGCTTTGGATCATAAGCTGTTTCTCTCCTTCCATACTTTTCTTTTCACATCAATCTGCACAACTAAATCTTTATGGCATCTGTTCAAATACTTTCTAGACCTGCAGAGGTGTTTTTACAATTGCTTGCTCACAGTGGGCTGTCTGATTGTTGGGGTTTTCTCTGAATAACCGTACAATATAAACAGTCTTAAGGTGACTGTTTGGCCTTAATCAAATAAAATTGAACGGATTCGAAAACTGAAATAATTCCTAAAGTTTTTATTAAAAAACAGTTTTTAAAAAAAAAAAAAGATGGCTTCCTTCACTTACACCGACATGACTGTGTAGTGTAAGTGAAGGAAGAATGAGGTCTCTCCGGACCTCATTCTCCAAGTTTCAGGAAACGGCTACAGAATGCAAGTTCAAAACTTAGAATAAAGTCCAGATCTTGCATGTGCTTCATTTGTTAACAAATAACAAGGGAACAGGCCTCACCTGGCCATGAAAATACTTGTCAGTCCAATTACGTTTGAGCCTCTGAAAATAGAGCACTGTGCATAAGAATGGATCTAATTCCTAAACAGTTAATGCTAATTTGTCAGACGCCTTGAATTCAAAGTCTGCACTTCAATCAGATGCTGGTTGTTTGATTTAAAATCCTTGGGGCTGCAGAGGCAAAAATACAAAAATATGGGTCATTGTCCAGAAACTCATGGACTTAACTGTACATTCAGGTCCATAAGGTTTTGGATAATCATAATGAATAGTTTTTATTTTTATCACATTGAACATACAGACTTTATTTTAACATGAATTAATATTCACAGGAAATTTTTTTTAACCAAACCTGGAAGTGCTAATGCTTTGAAACTCTCCTAATTTAAAACAAAAATTAATGTATTCAACTTTTTATTTTAAGCCAACATTTCTTGAGTCAGAATTAAATATAAAGCTGAACAAAAGATGAGTTGTTTCGACTAAATTCCTGCATGACTCTTTTTTTTTTACAGTGCATAAATTTGCACCCTGGTGTAGTCATCAGGAGACGTGGTATCTCTGTCAGCAGACGGATGACACACTTGATGTGGCGGCTTCTCTCTGTTTTTAGATTCAGTATTTCGGTGCCTGGATATTAAAACCCAAACAGGTTTTGAGGATTAAAACTGTCTGTTTTACAGCTCAGAATAAGAAACTTGGTACCAAATGTAATCTTGTTGATTTATTCTGTGCCAACAGGCAAGAAACCTAGTTATTGTGTGGTGAATGCCATCGCATGCTGCTTTTTATGATGATAATAAAGCACATTTAGTTGCCATCTTAGACGACGCAAAGAGACAGACTTACAGTTTTATTTTATTGCACATTTTTCCTCCCAAACTTTTACCCCTAAAAGTAAAAATATTCGTTCAGGTTAAACCATCAAGACAATAAAACTGATATTTCCTAGTTATTATTATGCAATAAGTCTAATGGGATTGACTTCCCACCTTCACTGAACAATATGCAGCTTAACCACTTTGTCTCTCGTCACCACTGTGGCAGCACTGTTGCTTCTACCCTTTAAAGGTTTATGTAAGTGAAGCCAGAGTCTCTTTATGAAATAACTCATCATTCTTGCTGATTTGCGATCTCTTTCCTGATTGGAATAAATTGGACTGATTGAAGGCGATGTAATTTCTGAAAGCAAGAAGTAGATTAACTTGTTAAAAGCAAGTGATTTGATGCACAAGTGACTTAACGTCAAGAGTCAATCACAATTATGCTGTCAGTAAGCAATCAGAATAACTGAGGATGAGGAAGCAAAGTTGGCAGTGCTCAAAGCGGCATGCAGTTGCTTATTTGTTATAGGTTTCTGAAAATCTGTGTAGTGCAAGCTTTGCCTATTTTGTGTAATTAGCCTCAGGTATTTAGTGGAGATGGATCTGCTCTAACTAATCGCTAATCAGAGAACAACTCAAAGCAAATCAAGGTTGAATTATTTTCTCTAGAACTGTCTTCATCATTGGATTATTTTTTTTTAAATTCCCTGAAACTGGTTACCGGTAATTGGTTTCTTGTGCCAGGCATTGTATTCCTCACTGTTCTGGCATTAAATGAGTCACACCAAACCAGCAGATAGTCTCATTCACGTCTGTGTAATTACAATCAGTGTAGGAGTGTCTCTGAATAAGACCCACCAGCAGCACCAGAGAATAGGACTGCCTTGACAAAGCATTGACATCTGTGGAACAGGCAAAATCCATTCATACCCCCTAATTCTTATTTTGCAGGAGCTATCTCACTGAGCTTGCTTTTGTGCTGGTATAATTACTTAATCTGAGCACTCCTAGGGTGAATTACTTTGTGTGCAGAAAGCAAGCACCATTGCTTTGATTCAAGCTCCCAAAGGGGAATTGAGTCTAGTTTTAATTTTACTGTTTTAAAGTTGCAAATGAATGTCCATTGTCAAAAGAGACTCACATATGTGTTTGTGCTTCTCTCCAAGCCGCAGCATATTTTTGATTTTCATCGTCATTATTATGGAAATAAATACAGTATGTCCCGTTTAGAGTAATATTTAACCCCTCCTTTGTTTCCTCACTTCTTTAAAGGATTTTATGGATGGTGTAGGGAATGATCCACAGTGCATTAGTGCAGAGTGTGTAGTGTGCTGTTTTCTGTTGTTTGCTGTTTATAATGGGCCTGTGCAACACTTAACTAGAATGGAGGCCCATCAAGGCAGACTGATAAGGACCTAGGGATCCACCATAGTCAATTACTGCAAAGTGCCAAGTTCAACTCAGCGGGCCTTTTATGAAGTACACCAGCTGAGTAAACAAATTAATCGTACGGCTGTGGTTCCCCAATCCAACCATGCGACCCAGGGCAATCATACATCAGACAGAGTGAGCGGCTGTCTCCACCAGGAAGGGTCCTACTATTAAAGATAGGCAACCACATAGGACTCATTAGCTATTGGCCATCGCACTTGTTTTGCTTCTCGACTGCACTGTTCTCTTTTAATAGCTTTTAACACCCCGAAACTGCCTTTGTATGAAGATGGAGGTGATGTTTAAGAATTCTGCCATTTCCAAATGCCTTGTCAGCACAGCAATGCCGATAAAACAAAGTAATTAGAAAAACATTGTCCTGCTAAAATCTACCGTTAAAGGAAAAAGAAATATTTTTGAATATATATGTGTATATATATGTGTGTATATGTATATATATAAAATAAAAAAACACCCAGCACGCCCCTGCGGGCGGTTTATCCTTCAAGCTCGGGTCCTCTACCAGAGGCCTGGGAGCTTGAGGGTCCTGCGCAGTATCTTAGCTGTTCCCAGGACTGCGCTCTTCTGGACAGAGATCTCCGATGTTATTCCCGGGATCTGCTGGAGCCACTCGCCTAGCTTGGGAGTCACCGCACCTAGTGCTCCGATTACCACGGGGACCACCGTTACCTTCACCCTCCACATCCTCTCGAGCTCTTCTCTGAGCCCTTGGTATTTCTCCAGCTTCTCGTGTTCCTTCTTCCTGATATTGCTGTCATTCGGAACCGCTACATCGATCACTACGGCCGTCTTCTTCTGTTTGTCTACCACCACTATGTCCGGTTGGTTAGCCACCACCATTTTGTCCGTCTGTATCTGGAAGTCCCACAGGATCTTAGCTCGGTCATTCTCCACCACCCTTGGGGGCATCTCCCATTTTGACCTCGGGACTTCCAGGTTATACTCGGCACAGATGTTCCTGTACACTATGCCGGCCACTTGGTTATGGCGTTCCATGTATGCCTTGCCTGCTAGCATCTTGCACCCTGCTGTTATGTGCTGGATTGTCTCTGGGGCATCTTTACACAGCCTGCACCTGGGGTCTTGCCTGGTGTGATAGACCCCAGCCTCTATGGATCTTGTACTCAGAGCTTGTTCTTGTGCTGCCATGATTAGTGCCTCTGTGCTGTCTTTCAGTCCAGCTTTGTCCAGCCACTGGTAGGATTTCTGGATATCAGCCACCTCCTCTATCTGCCGGTGGTACATACCGTGCAGGGGCCTGTCCTTCCATGATGGTTCCTCGTCTCCCTCCTCTTTCTTGGGTTTCTGCTGCCTGAGGTATTCACTGAGCACTCGGTCAGTTGGGGCCATCTTCCCAATGTATTCTTGGATGTTCCTTGTCTCATCCTGGACTGTGGTGCTGACATTATATATATATATTATATTATAATAATAGTATATATATATATATTATATAGTATATATAGTAATATATATTTAAGGTATGATATATAGTATACTATATATATATTATATATATGTATATATATATAGCTAATATAATATAGTAGTATATAGTATATATAGTATATATATGATATAGATATATATAATATATAGTATATATATATATATTAGTATATAATAGCTATTAGTATATATATATATATATATATGTTACTTAATATATGGTATATATATGAATAGTATATATATAGCTATATGTAGTATATATATATATGTATAATATATATATGTAGTATTAGTATATATATGTATATATATATATAGTGTATATGTATATATAATATATATATGTATAATAATATATTATATATAATACGTATATTATCTATGATATATAGTGTATAGTATTATGTATGATGTGTGTATGTGTATCAGTATAGTATCTATAGTTATTGTGGTGTATGTTAGTATATATTATATATAGTGTGTGTATGGTATATATAATACTACTAGTGTGTGTAGTGTATATATATAGTATATAGAATGTGTGTTGTGTGTGTATGTGTGTGTGTGTATATATATATGTATATGTATGTGTGTGTATGTGTATATATATATATGTATGTGTGTGTATGTATATATATATATGTGTGTATGTATATATATATATGTGTGGTATGTATATATATATATGTGTGTATGTATATATATATATATATATATATGTGTGTATGTATGTGTATATATATGTATATGTATGTGTATGTATATATGTATGTTGTATATATATATATATGTATATATGTATATATATATATATATGTATATATCTATATATATATTGCATGTGTATATATATATATATGTTATATATATATATATAGTATATATATATATATAGTTTATATATTATATAGTTATATATATAGTATATATTATATATATAATGTTATATATACTATAATAATTAATATGTATATATTATTGTGGATATATATATGTGTATGTATATATATATGTATGTATTATTTATGTGATATGTATATATTGTAGTATTGTGATGTATATATTGTTATATATGTATATATATTATATATGTATATATATAGTATTATGTGTATATATGTATATATATTATATATATGTATGTATATATATATATATATATATATATATATATGTATATGATATATATGTATATATATATGATGTATATATATATATATATGTATATATATATATGTATATATATATATATGATGATATATATATGTATATATATATATATTTATGATATGTATGATATATATGTATTGTATGTATAGTATGTATATGTGTATGTATGTATATGTGTATGTATATATATGTATATGTATGTATATGTGTATGTATGTATATGTGTATGTATGTGTATGTATGTATGTATGTGGCAAAAATTGGTTTACAGGTGCACATGCATGAATCTGTGTTTTGTGTTCAAATGAAGCAAAGAAGCAGTTTAAAAAGTTCAATATACACTATAAAACCAAAAGTATTCAGTCACCCATCCAGATCATTGAATTCAGGTGTTCCAATCACTTCCATGGCCACAGGTGTATAAAGTTGCACAATCTGATATCGTCGTGTTGGGTTGTTCCCAGATCAACATAGTAAATGTTGTTCCAGGATCAACATTGCAAGTGACCAATCAGAATGTTGTGACGTCATACTTTTGCGAACTTCGGGAAAAACCGCCGTAAAACAAAAAACTGTACTTAAGCTGCGAGAAACCGCCTCTGTCCGCCGATCAACGGACCCTAACCCTTTAATAAACGCTAAGCAGAATTGATATTGTCCTTGCAACATTGGAATTTCATAAATGCACGAATGGCTTGGCGCGACCAAAGAATAACGTCACAACAATGTGATTGGTCACTTGCAATGTTGATCCTGCAACAACATTTACTATGTTGTTCCAGGAACAACACCAGCACGACGATATCAGATCATACGTATAAAGTCAAAGACCTAGGCATGCAGACTGCTTCTACAAACATTTGTGAAAGACTGGGTCGCTCTGAGGACCTCTGTGAATTCCAGTGTGGTTCCATGATTGCAACAAGTTCAGTCGTGAAATGTTCTCTCTACTAAATATTCCACAGTCAGCTGTTAGTGGTATTATAACAAAGTGGAGGTGACTGGGAATGATAGCAACTCAGTCATAAAGTGGTAGGCCACGTAAAATCAGAGAGTTTGCAGAGGTCACCAACTTTCTGCAGAGCCATTCACCACAGATCTCCAAACCTTATGTAGCCTTCACATTAGTTTCATGTCAGGAATGTGTTTATGGTCAAATAAACATGCTCCTAAACCTTATGAAGCTGTTATATCTGCAAAGGATGGGACGACATCATATTAAACCCTATGGATTATGAATGAGATGACACTCAAGTTCATGCGTATGGAACCATTGCTTGAGGTGCAGACTGGCAGTAAATACCATAGACCAGGGGTGGCCAACTCCAGGCCTCATGAGCCGGTGTCCTGCAGGTTTTAGATAACACCCTGGGTCAACACACCTGAATCAGGCCTCTGGAGAACTTCAAGACATGTTGAGGAGGTAATTTAGGCATTTAAATCAGCTGTGATGGATCAAGGACACATCTAAAACCTGCAGGATGCTGGTGTTCCGAGAAACCGTCCTACTCTTGCAAATTGTCCTACCTGTATTATAATTTGACTTTTGACTAATCCAAACCCTAACCATAAGAAATATTCACAATGGGTTAAAAAAATGATGTAAATTTGGGGTTTGTGTTACGCGCATGCACAGCGTATGTGCAGAAACAACGGGTAGGATGGTTTGTGAGGGAGGATAGATTCCCAGAACACCGGCTCTCGAGGCCTGGAGTTGGTCACCCCTGCCTGAGAGGGTTACCTATGCACTATCTAGTTGGACAATCTAATTCAGGGGTGGGGCACTCCAGGCCTCAAGGGCTGTAGTCCTGCAGGTTTTAGATAACACCCTGGGTCAACATACCTGAAACAAATGATTAGTTCATTACCAGGCCTCTGGAGAACTTCAGGACATGTTGAGGAGGTAATTTAGACATTTACCAGCTGTGTTTTAGACTCATCTAAAACCTGCAGGACGCCGGCTCTCGAGGCCTGGAGTTGGCCACCTCTGCCATAGAGGGTTACCTATACACTATGTAGTTGGATAATCTAGTTGCAACCAGCAGCTAGCTTCAAGGAATAAACACCAAGCAAATGACCTGCAGTGTGGATGCACGTTTAAACAAAAAATATATAAAAATAATTTTTAAAAAAAACCCATCAAGTAAAGCAAGGAAATATCAGGACGATATATACATTTTAAGTTATTTTGTTTTCCCTCAAACACAGTTATTTACCCAAGACTTTCTTTCTTCACTATCTTATTGATGACAGCTGATGAACTACTACAACTTTAGTCTTTCCATTATTGGAACCAACTCAAAATGAGACTTTTAAATCATAGTTAAACACTTTTAGAGCCTCTTGGAGTGAGAAAATATAAGGTTAGTAGTCAGATCCCAGGTCCCAGCTTCCATAGATAATGACTGTTGCTTTTCAGCCCCCTCCACCCCCAGTAATCACTATAATGCACAGTCATCTCCTACACCAGAGAGGGCCACAGTACATGTCTCTGCATGAGAATATTGGCCCAAAGTTATCTGCAATTGCAATCACATTACACCAAGTTTAAACTAAGTTATAAAATTGCAATGCTTAAACAGCAGTTTGCAAACTCTAAGGAACACAAGTTATTTGTTGAGTTTGAAGTGTTTCGAATATATTATTGTTTATTTCAAGTTCTGCAACAATATGTGTTTGTGTAGGCACAAAATCTAAAGTAAAGCTTTAGCGCTGGCAGTTTTAGGCCATATTTGGCTTATTGATAATAAATAAATAAGCACAGCAGAGCACCACAGAGAAAATCTATTCATAATTGGATGAAAATATTCAGAATCTTGGATTTCAAAAAGGATTTTCGATTCCACCAAAACATTTTGATTTGATTTTCATTTCCCTCACATATTTATCCGCACAGCACCTTTGACAGCTTAGGCATCAGGACACTCATTTCTTAAATTATTACCTTTTCCCATTATTTCCCCCCCATGAGTAATTATCTTGGTTATTTAACAGTTTTTATCTGCTTTTATCCCCATCTGCTCTCTGCTCTGCTGTGAAAAGGTTATGTCACCAAACTGTGCGCCCAACAGGATTTAGCAACATTTTAATCTGAATCTGACGACAGCTGGATGGATGTTGTTTTCTGCTGGCGGTCATAAATCTGATCCAAACCACACCTTCGTAATCCCAGCGCAGCAGGTTTGGAGTGTTTACAGTGAGATTATGTAACCTTTCGAAGAACAACTCACAAATTCCTCCTACTCATTTCATAAACAGCCTTTTAGCTTAACTCAGCACACCTCGCAGTTTTGCTGCTGTAGTCTGGCATGACTTTAGATAGATACTACTATTGTTACTCTACATTTCAGCATCTTTATCTGATGCAGAAAGTTGAATACCCTTATTTAACAAGTAATAAGAAGATATATTTTTACAGGATTATATTTTTCATATATTTTTCAATAGATCGTCATGAATGTTTATTGCTATGACATAAAAAGTGCTCAGGGGCATTTAAAATATTGTTCTTCAGAGGAATGCAGATAATCTTACCATCAACATGAAGCTAATTAGATGTTTCCCAATGCTGCATCTCATCGGTAATTTGCTTGAGGATTGAGAATAACAGATCCTTAAATGTAGCAGGTCCAATGTCTGAATGTCCTCTGTGCCCATAAAATATCAACATTACAAATCCAAGGCATGCACTTACTGGAGTTGCCACTGATCCAAGTGAAATCTTAATTTACGCAGTGGAAAAACTGCTAGCAACCTGTGTGGTCCTTTCACTCGGAGTGACCCCAGCGAAGGTCACAGGTTAAAGTTGTTCTTCATACCACAAGTGCTACTTTGTTGAGGTGTTTGACCTCATTTTGATCCTTTCATTCTCAAATAAAATAACATTTCCCAGAATTCATAGTGGTTAAGTATTCAGCAATCAGTGTAAGGATCAGTGTTATTGATTTTTTGTCAGCGCTTTCCAATTTTAAATTTGATGAATGAGCCCTGAGGTCAATCTATTTTTCCTTATATAATATCCACAGCTTCACTAATATATTTATTCACTTTGCTTGGACGTTTTGCTGGTTTTGGGATTTTTTTTATTGGCATTAACAGTATGTTTTGATTCCAGGATGATAGCTCATCTTGCTAATTTTTCTATCTAGTTGATTTTATTCTGGTCTGACTTTCATATGATGGTGTAGTTTTATATCTGCAGTTACCATAATATTTGTTGTCTGTTGTCAGATCTTCCGGAGGTGTTGGCTGGTGTTCAAGAAAGCCTCGAGTAAAGGACCCCGGCGGTTAGAGAAGTACCCAGATGAGAAGGCAGCCTACTTCAGGAGCTTCCACAAGGTAAACAAATGACTCAAAAACGTCACTAACATCATTCCTTTTTTATTAACTGTTTGTCTTGATGTCTTCTTTAGTAGATAAAATGATTATTGAGTACTAGATCAACAAAATTGGTTGTGATTTTGATCCTATGGCTGTGACTAATACGAGTTGTGATCATCTATCAGTTACTCCTTGATTAATCTGTCCATCACCCTATGAAATGACAACCTCATATTCCCAGCCCAGTGTAATGTCTTAGGTTAAGACAAGGAGTTCAAAATATTTAAAATAATATGTTAAAATTGATCAGGGAATTTTAACATTTCTGATTAAAAGAGGAAATAAATAATCCATCTTCTTAGCTGTGGGGATTAGGATTACTTTTTCATATGAAAATCTGTGGCCTTATCTGTGGCTCAAAAAGGATTTTCTTTAAATCTGAAGATGTTTAAAACATCATTAATTAATTTTTGTAGAGACGCACCGATTGCAGTTTTCTCAACAGAATTAGGTTTCTGATTTTCCTCCAAGTTTGACCTGCTGATAACATTTTTTGCTGATTCCACCTTTACCTGACAGATTTTACTGAACAAAACCAGGTGCAACAGATTCATGTAGCACATTTTAGATACATTGTTTTCCAATATGTTTATCTCCATAATCTTTCTCATTACTGCTTTGATCCTTTCCTCTTTGAGGCTGCCGGCTTGTGGTTTGGGAAACACAACGGTTCACTTTAGCTAATTTTGGGCCTCCACTCACTTCCACGCTAACAAAGTAGCATGTGGCCATGAGTGTGTTCTTTTCTGTTCTATTGTATGACACATTATGAACAAAACAAGTACTCAATAGTCACTCTGAACAACGTAACATATTACATTGTATTTATTTACACAGTGCTGACTTTTTGTGTGCTGGACCAGTACCACGCTGTGGTATTCCCAGTGTTGGAGAGAAAATTCTCATTGTGGGTGGTGAGGTTTAAGGATGCCAATGTCACTCAGTTCATTGGTCGATCATGATAATGCAGCATGTAGTGACCGCATTACCGTGAAATTAGGAATCAATATTCATAATCTCCAGAGTATGATTCGTGATGATTTAGTAACACCCTGACCTTTCGTCTAATGTAATCATTAGACATCACTTTGTATTTGACTCTACTGAAGTCGATGAAACTGTAGCCTCTATAGAAAACCATATATGCAACACCCAGTGGGTATTTAAGGTCATTAGAGGACCTTGAAACTAAAAGTTTGTCCGATCTTTGTCCTCTTGAATCCCAAAAGAAGATTAAACCTGCTGTGTGACTCCTCATGTAGCAGCCTAAGGTACTGTCTAAATGCTGATGACATTGACATGCAGAGCACAATTACAAGACGGCAGCCGAGTTTCATTTTGCAGGTTGGCCAATTGGTGGAATTAATTTGCTTCAGCTGATAAAATCTGATGGAAGTGGTCCCCCAGTAAAAATGAGATGTCAGGAACTGTCCTCTTAAAATCCTCCTGTCCTCTTCAAACTACAGAAACAAATGTTCTGGTAAAAGTCTCATGTGAACTGATTTTCAAGATATATATATTTTTTTCAATTTCCAGCACGACTTCTAAGAAAAGTATCTGCTGCTTATCTTTTAAGAGTATATTAGTCACAAGGTGCTTTTTACACTGAATAAAAAGATTATGGAATATGGTTGTGCACAACTGTGCCTTGTTTTCATCTTGATGTATTAAGTTCTGTCCATTGGCCTCAGATGATGAAGTTAAGGATCTATTAAGACACAGTTTGTAACTTTATCTTGTCCTTTGGGGCCTTTTTCCTCCCTTCAGAAAGTAATAATCCAGAGTATAATATCTCACTCCCTGCCTCTTAAGCCCTTTTGAAATACTCCAATTATGGCTCATTATCATGGTGAGTGGAGACGATGTTAAAGGAGTAGCACTGTGAACTATGTTTTATCATAATGAGAGGGAGATAACTGCAGATAATAGGGGACTGTGACATCAGTTTCTCATAAGGCGATATGTTTGAGAGAAGATTTAGTACTCTTTACTACTTGTGATTGTGAGTCAGCTGTGAGATTTTTCATTTTTGGTAGAATTTAACATTTTTTTCCACATTCCTGTCTGAGAAAGCTTGTATACAAGCTAGGTAGGTGTTTTGATCCATTTCCTTAGTTCGCTTTGCTGCTACAGTATCAGCCATGTATTGTGAATGAAACATCTCTATGCCTACTGCATCATGCTGTCACATGGGGCATCCTGTGTGGCTGTAACTCCCCTCCCAGAGGGATCTCATACACCCAGTGCTGGAGTGAGCGATGAGTGCACACATGCACCAGTGCGCCTGGTAATGCATCGCCACAAAGATCAAGAAAGGTCCCGTCTGAGGGCTTCATTCAACGCTGCAGTGCTTTGGGGGGAAATAGGCTGCACTGGTGGCTGATTTACACAATCAACACAAAGGGGATTGGCTTTTTTTCCCTTTCTTTCTCCATTCCCTCTTCTCTCTCCCACTCGTCTCCCTCTCCCTGTGCAGTTTTTGCTGTCTGAGGAGCACTGGTCCACGCAGTAAAAAGTCCCTGAATATTTTTAGCTCTCTGAAAAGTTGTTCTCCTTTGTGCTACATTTCCTGAGCTCTCCTGAGGTCCTGACAGGAGCAGTTAACATGAAATGATGGAGCTGTAGCTAAATGCCTAATTTGTACACATGGATGTGGAACTAACCAGCAAAGCAGGGAGAGCTGAGCAGACTGAGCCTCACTAGTGCAGCTGGTTGTTCCTCCAATTTGGTCAAAATAGCAAAAATTATTGTACAAACTATGTTGCACTTTTATACAAAAGCCGAATGACTAAATTCATATTTTATGTCTGTTAAATCAGAACCAGATCTCATCTGAACAAAATCCTGTAGCATGTGTGGGTAGGGCGTAAAGTTTAAGCTCGCTATGAAACTCGGATGATCTGATATCCTCGTGTTGGTGTTGTTCCCAGACCATCATGAAAATGTTGTTCCAGGTTCAACATTGCAAGTGACCAATCACTTTGTTGTGACGTTATTCTTTTGCGCGCCAAGCCATTCGTGCATTTATGAAATTCCAATGTTGCAAGGACAATATCAATTCTGCTTACTGTTTATTAAAGGGTTACGGTTAGGGTTAGGGTTAGGGTCCGTTGATCAGCGGACAGAGGCGGTTTCACGCAGCTTAAGTACAGTTTTTTGTTTTACGCCGGTTTTTCCCGAAGTCGCAAAAGTATGATGTCACAACATTCTGATTGGTCACTTGCAATGTTGATCCTGGAACAACATTTAGTATGATGATCTGGGAACAACACCAACACGAGGATATCAGATCAACCATGAAACTCCATAATCAAGATTTGCTTAATTATCAGGGCGGATGTCAAATTGTTGAATCTCAGCTCCTGTGCATAGCAAATGGGGAAGGGAGCAAATACCACAAGATGATCTTTTTGTAGTCAAATGTCTTGGGCCACACATCCTTTCTTTATATTTTACTTCCAAGGAACCAGCCGTTCTTGTCTTGAGCACTAGTTCTCCAAGGTATCTGAAGGTGGGTTTTTTTTTTAGCTTAAACTATGAAAAATGCAACACATAGCATGCTATGAAAGGGATAAAATTGTATGTTTACACCATCAAGTTGTTTTCCAAAGAGCTATTAGCTAAAAACCTAGCATATTTGTCAGCATGGCATGCAGTTTTTTCTTTTAAAATGTAGGGAAAGTGGACAAGAGGACAACAAAAGAAGTGGCAGATCTAAAAATCTATTGACAGAAGATGAACTGAAAATCTTGTCCTTATGAAACCGCAAAAAAATAGAGTAAAGATCTGACGCAGGACCTGAGAGATGCTCTGGACCTTCAGTTGATCCATATACTATTACCCAAGGTCTCATCAGAAGTGGTCTCAGTAGAAGGGTCCTTGACAATGAGTAAAAAATGAGAAAAGCTGACCTAAACACACAAGGGAACACTATCTGTCATGGATTGGGCTCCCCAGAGGCAGAACCTCAAAGCCCAAGGAGGTATTTCTGAAGACTACCTAAAGAAATCACAATAATGTTTCAGACTCTGTTGATCAAAGGTGGTCATAACAAATATTGACTGTCAAGCTTGTTAAACCTGCATAAACTCTTATTTTTGTCTTATATTTTTATTTTGCTGCAAATGTTTCAATAAATCACAGCATCAGTTGTTCATTTTTCTAGCAAAATATAAAGAAATGAGGGGTGGCTCAAATGACTAACAGTCTTCCCTGTTTTGCACAGTACTGTATATTCAGGTGGATGAGGACTTGAAGATCAAGTACATGTTTAGAATAAGAATTTATTTTTTAGAGCAATGTACAACTGCAATACAGTTTACATTAATAATCTCACTTTGGACACTGCAGAAAGAGAGCCAGCAGTAATATATTCAACCAGCCAACATTGGTTACTTTATTGTTTATTATTTTCACAATAGGAAACTGCTGCTTTAGATTATAGCAGAAACACTGTAAAATTACAGTTCCATGCTGGAAAACCAATAAACAGTACTTTACTGTGATTTAACAGGAGAGATCGTTAGCCGCTAGAAGACGAAGCCACTTGATGGAGAACAGCTGTTTTACTCTAACACTGGCACTTGTAAAACTAGCTTTTAACCCCATGTCGACCGCTGTTAGATGGAATTCTGTTAAATTTAGTTCACAGTTCAACTTCAAAATACCTGCAAACCTAATTGCATTCTCTTTAACCTCAGCCGCTCTTTATGTTTCATGCTAATTAGCAAACATGAGCATGCTAGTAGGCTAATCTAGTTAGAGAAGATGGTACCTTTTATTTAGCATACAAGTTAGACTACACTGAGCCACTAGTATGACTTGGGTTCCAGTTTTCCAAACATGAGATTTCTCTTCCACCTCATGTCTGCTATGCATGAAAGCTAAACATGAATAAAGATGAAGAGGAAAGAATGGGAGAGGAAATAGGTCTCATCAGAAATGATTCACTATGCTTGGACTAAAGCACCTCAGGCTGGGAATGCACCCAAATCTCTCATTTCACACACGCATCACACAGATAAAGACTAAAACATGCGCAGTTACACACTAAACACAAACAGGGAAAGAAAGAGATGAGAGGCTGGTGACATTCACTGCTTAGAAATTCCCAGCGTTGACGCTTACTTTGTGTCAGTTATGAATTGCCTGCCCGAGGACAAATTCATACCGTATCTCATATGAAATATTTAGATACCATCTTTGAGAGGGGATAAGAAAAATAAACAAACGGGACAAAAAACAAAGCACTTCTTATCTTTCAGTATTGTAGCCTCTGATTTACTTCTTCATCTGTTGTATTTCCAGTTGAAGTTCAATATTTCGGGGCAAATGCATTAAATCTAATATTATCAAACAGAAATCTCAAGTCCACATATCCTGTGTGTGTCTAAGGTCTGGTCCCTTAACTTTTAACAGTCAAGCTGTACTATACAGGGAGCCCAGCTAATTCATTCCCAACAGTCTGGCAAACTGCCCACAGTTAGCACACAATGGACTACACTAATGTAATGGGTCTTATCTACTAGGCAGAGTGAACACAGAGAAGACTGTTGAACAAAATGGCCTGTAAATGCGGTTTATATTTAATTAAATGTAATCTTCTCTTTTTTTCATTTGCTCAATCAATCTCCTGGTAAAGTGATTTAGATGCTTATGTCTATTATGTCTATTATGCTCCTGTCTATTGACTGGAAGGGCAGCTTTGAGGAGATGAACAATAGATGTGCTGTGTATACCGAAAGAGCACCGGGTCATGTTTATTCATAGGGGAGCCTTTAAAATAAATAACATACTTACATTTTACACATCACGCTGCAGCAGGCTTTATGATGCAGGAAGCTGACACTGCGTGTGATTTCTTTCTGTTTTAAGATACTTTTTGTAATCAGCCGAATAACTACTTCTGTTTATGTATCCCTTAAGATCACCCCCATCGCCCTTTTTTGTTTTGTTTTGTTTTAATTCACCCCTTTAATGCTAAGCCTCTAACTGCTATTGCAATTTCAGCAAAGCTGTGCAAGGCTGCAATTAAACCATGCTGCTGCAGCTGCTGCTGGTAGCTGTGTTCATTCAAGACAATATCCTCCTGCCACACTCTCTTTTTAGATCACTGAGCTCCATAACATCAAGAACATTACCCGGATGCCACGGGAGACAAAAAAGCATGCTGTGGCGATCATCTTCTGTGACGACACGTCCAAGACATTCGCCTGCGAATCAGGTAAAAATCAAAATTACTATTTTTTTTTCTCTAGCCACTTCGGAGCAAGGACAGCACCAATTTCAAGTGTCATTTCTTATAAATACGCCGGTAGGTGTAAGGTGAGGACTGGCGGCGTGGTTTTTTTGAAAAGTTTGACGAGAAGTGGAAGGAGAGTGAGAAGTGAGAGGTTGAAGGAGAAAGACAAATAGAATGAGTGAGATGAGGGAGGCAGCGGAGAACTGGAGTTTAGCCAAGTGATGCTCATTTTCCGCTATATTAAGAAGTGGGAGGATCTGTTCCGAAATATTGATTTTCATAGTGCAGGTATGAAAACTGATATCGGGCATAATTTGCGGCGTGTTTCAACTCAATTATAGACTGTAACAATACAGATTGTTTCTAATACGTGGATAGACAGCAAAGAAGGCTCTGGATCTGCACACTGATGTGTTTTTTGTGCAAAGCTGAAAGCAGAGGGTTAGGTAAGGTGGATGCACCTTACTTAACATCTTAACTCCACTCTTGCAGGTGTGCATTTGGAAATATTCGCATATGACATGGAGAGTTGTGAACTCATATCTTAACTCTCTCCTCTGCTGGATCAGTCCTCTCACCCCACCGTATGAGTGTCTTTTTCCCCTTTTTTGACCATCAACCTTCCACATCTGATATCCTTCATTTCTCTTGCATCACATGATATCCACAAGTGTTAAACTTGTGGAAATTTGCAAAAATGTGGCATCCTGTAAATAAGAGGTTCAGGTTGTATCAGATTTAAATTTGGCATGCTGCCTATTTTCTACAGTGTAACAACAGTGAGTGTATGGATTTAAAAACTGGCATTTTTAAAGTGCAGTCATTTCTTAAGGCATTCATACAAATGTGCCAATAATTGGATGTTCACTGTTTTTTAAAAGCAAAGAGAAAAAGCAGATAATTAGGTCTCATGAAGCTCTCTTGATATTTTAGTTTTTTAAAAATAACCATTTTATGCCTCCATCTAAGCAGTACCGTGTTGTTTGGTGTGCTGTTGAGGAAACACGGGATGGAACAAAGGAAAAATCATTTAAAATTCCTGACAGCTTTGGGTGCATCTGACAAATATGCACATAAGGAGAGATGAGCATGACCTGAAGAGATGAGAATCCTGTCAAGTGTGCCAACTCTTTAAATTCCACAGCCGAATGGGGCCTGACAGCACGTATACAAGTGGATATACATTTTGCATTTGTCTGGATAACGGCACCTTCTCCCGAAACAGGAAATGCAAAGAAAGCTCAGCTGTCTTTTGATTTGATTCTCACATATACTGTCACTCCAGCTTCATCTTGCCAGCACATCCATCCTTTTCCACAGCACACCTCCACACTGAGACATCCTCCCGCAACATCTCTTCATGCATGGCACATGGAGTTGCAAGGTTGCCTCTGTGCTGATGAACTGTTTGCTTAGCTGATTTTCCACTCACTGGCCTTAAAAAGTGTGGGAGTTTAGAGGCCAAGAAGGCCATGGCAACTGAATGAGAAAAGCTGAATCTGGGGAGGCATGAGGAAAGAGCTCAAATTCAGAGCTGCTGGTGCTGCCTGTAAATGTGTGGCTCCAAAGTTTCGCTTTTTTGTATGTGTGAATGAAGCGCTCCAGGCAGCAGCAGACCTTTCCTTCACCCTGCAGAGTAATGTAGATCTGTCCCATTGACAATGCTTGTCAGAGCTGAGCTGACAAACAGGTTGTCTTGCAATGGCAGCAAATACGCCAGGAAGACACGCCAATGCTCTCTCGCATTTTACACGAGTGCATGAGGATTTTTTTGTAAGCAAACACAGAAACATGGTAGAATTCCCACACTTTCACATGTGTCTCTGTACACATGAGTGGCCATAGTTACAAATCCCAGTGCTCTCCAGGGCCAGGGAGCTTCAGAAAGATAAACAACTCTGGCGTTTGCCTCATTTCGCACTTCAGTGACTTTCACCAAACGTTCATGTAAGACAATTGGAAATCTTCTGCACTGTAAACACAATTTTTCTGACTTAACAGGAAGGAAAATTGGTATTCACACGTAACACACTGCCACACAGACTTCCAGATTTGATTCATGAAATCATTTGTTTCCACTTAGCCTTAAATTAAAAAATCTGTCTCACAATAAATGTTCTGCTTCGTTTCCGGCTTTCATCCGTAGCAGGCGCAACTTCTTCCACGCAGCTCATTTCCTTAATCCAAGATTGTTGTTTTGGAAGGAAACGATAATTGTCCTAATTGTCCAAATTTCTCAAAATTAGCCAACAATGCTCATTCACTGTGGCTCTATGTTACTAAACATAAATTTGGAAGTTAAAGCCCCAACACAAGGCTCGTAACCCCGTGTGCCCCCAAAGGTGTCCTGCTAAGGCACCTTTGGGGGCACACGGGGTTACGAGTTTTCTCATTAAGAGAGGGAGTAACAAGGGTTTGGAAAAAATAATAATGTCACGTTACTAAGGTGCTCATGTGCACACTTGTAAAGAGAGACGAGATCCTGGAGTTGCATTTCAATCAAATCCAAACATTTTGCACTTTAAAGGACTGTTTATGTAGGAATATAGAAGATGAATGTTGCATGTATAAAACAATGAAATGGAACAAAAAGCAGCAATTATTCCTTTAGTGGAAATTAAAATACCACGAGTGAAAAAGTCATTTACTCTGTGGCTCTGGACCTGCTGCGTCTCTGATTCACTCCTCCAGCCAATTGTTGTTCCTTGTGAGTCATGCATCCACTTAACCTGCTAAACACAACCCAATCAGAGGCACTGCAGGGCGGTCCATTAGCCTTTTCAAAGTAAAAGCCATCTGATGTGTTACACATTCATGCTAATTTTGACAACCTTATTTTAGAAAATGCAAAATGATTGTAAACTGCCTTTCTACACTAAATATGACTCTATAGCCAGGTTATATGTTTGATTGCTTATCGTGGTGGAAACATCCACCCTAACTATGTCTGAAGGGAAAGAGAGTATAAAACTTTAAAAAAAAAAAGTTGAATTAATGTATTTCCTTTCCAGCTAACAAGCAAAATTCCTTCTCCAATTTGGGAAATAGCTTATTGATTACCTGAGTAGATTATCGCTAGTTTCAGATTTACACTGGCCATATTGTTTTAGCTGTGCTACTTATATTTTATAGCCTTAGAGCTGAGTATTGGCAGATAATGGAGGAGAAACCCCGTCTTCATCTGGACAGAATCCACTGCCTTTTTTAATCTGCACCAAATCAATCAGACTGATCCCCCCCCCCCCAGTCCTTTCACTGTTTGCTGTACTGTTGCCTTGTGCATGTAACGCATTACTCCTGAAATTCCATGAATGGTTTATTTCGTATGTGTAACATTTACAGTATGTGTTGTCGTGTATGTGTGTGGTTAATGGTGGACATTCCTTTATGCTGTGCTACTGTGTGCAGAGCTGGATGCAGAGGAATGGTGTAAGCTGCTGTGCATGGAGTGCCTGGGCAGCCGTCTCAATGACATCAGCCTGGGAGAGCCAGACCTGTTAGCAGCGGGGGTGCAGCGGGAGCAGAACGGTGAGTGCCCAATTAGTCCCTGCTAACACGGGGCTAACACAGACAGCCATTCAGGGTCAATCTCACTCACTCAGCCTGCCACCGAGCAGTTAGCTGATGCAGTCCAGGCCTTTATGTGTTAAAGCAACTAAGACCTCAGAGGGTTAGGTGAATGGAGAACAGCCGCTGTCCAATTAGGCCGGACTAATAATGGCCTTTTTCTTTTTTTTGCCAATACCTGATTCGATGACCCATGTTACAGCCCATACTTACATTAGCACACACAAGGGTTCAACTTAAGACTTCAGAAGTGTGTGTGTGTGTGTGTGTGTGTGTGTGTGTGTGTGTGTGTGTGTGTGAGCACAGGTCAGTCACAGGCTGCGGCCGGGGCTCTGTTCCAGGCCTAATGAGAAGTGCTGTGCATCACTGGCTTCCCTCATAATGAAGCTTGTCACAGAGATGGATGAGATTATGGCTCCTAAAGCCATGTGAAAAAAATGTGCCTCCCCACATATTCCACTTACAGGAAATGAAAATGGAAAAGAGAGGAGACAACAGGGCTCTGCTATCACAGTGGAACTCATTCCCTGTGTAATTTGTAAAGTCGCGGAGGAAATCGAAAAGGCAACAGGCAAAAACGAGCAGTTTAAAGTCGAAAAAAGGGGGCGAGGAATTGAAAAGAACCTGCCGTCATTTCGACCCATTACATCCCGTTGCGGCTGCAGAGTGAAATTGTACTCCTCAACATGAACTTGGCTTCATTCGTTTACGGTATCAATACGAAACGTTTTGACTGTGCCGGGAGTGGGGAGCCAGTTGAACTGTAACACTCGCTCTCTCTTCAGCTGTGGCAGAAATCCTGCTGTTTGTTGCTCCTACAAAGCTTTCAGCAAAGTGTTATGGAGATTAACTGAACTCGTACCTCTCCGCTGCCTCTTTGAGTGAATGAAACAAAAGGCTTTAGCCTGCAATTTCAATTAGTAGCCCTCCCCAAACAGCAGGGGCTGATAATTAGATCAGAGTTCATTTTCACTGTCCCTAAAAATATGCCACACCATGACACTGCCATTCTCTATCCACTGCAGACTCATGGCTTATTTTGAATCATTAAGTGTAATTAGTGAGAACTAATTTAGATCATGGAGGACTCCCCCCCCCCTCCCTCACACTGTCTCTCTGACTCTCTCTGTCTGCCTGCCTCAGAGAAATGCTTTAATATGAATGGGCAGATCTGGCTCACTGATTCCGGTGCAGCTCACTGGATGGCCGGTTAGACCCACTGCAGTTGAAGTCAGTAAAGTACTGCTTAAAATGCCTTCTGCATCGTAGTTTTTCTCTACTTCTGCGATAGAAGCCATGTTCAGTAACCTTGCAATATTTCAATAATAATAATTCATAACCTTTTTAAAATTTAAACAAAACCGCAGCCCCCGACTAGTCACCTCATGTGGCTTATATTTTATCCACCCTCTAAAGCACCATTTGCTGTTGCGAATGACACAACCCACATCTACGCTCAGTTAAACCGCACTCTTCGCTGTGGGATCCCACCTTCAAGTAAGTCTGCTGTGAATTGTTTCAGAACGCTTCAACGTGTACCTAATGCCCACGCCCAACCTGGACATCTACGGGGAGTGCACCATGCAGATCACTCATGAAAACATCTATCTGTGGGACATTCACAACGCTCGCCTCAAACTCGTCATGTGGCCCCTCAGCTCCTTGCGCAGATACGGCAGAGACTCCACCTGGTTCACTTTCGAGTCCGGAAGGTGCGTGTGTGCGTACGTGCATGCAAATATTTCATGCCTGCTGTTGTCTTACGTGTGATTGAAATGTTAGCAGTGGGAGTGAAAAACTTAGTTTTGGAAAGGTTATAAAAACTTCAACAAAGCAACTTCGGATATCCGAAACATCCCAGGATATCAGCATTTGCCACAGAGCCCTTCAGGCGACGATGTGACAGGTGCCTCTGTGAGCGTGTGTCTGTGTTTGTGTACTGTATCTACTCACGCATGTGTTTATGTGTTTGACTCCAGCGGGCTATTATAGTGTCTCTCTCTCTGTAACTGAACAGTCAGCCATGCATATTTGTAGATCAGCAATCTGAGAGTGAGCGCGATCAAAGTGGGTCTCTGTGTGTGTGTTCCTGGCGCAGGATGTGTGACACAGGAGAGGGTTTGTTCACGTTCCAGACGCGGGAGGGGGAGATGATCTACCAGCGGGTCCACTCGGCCACGCTGGCCATTGCCCAGCAGCATGAGAGGATGATGGAGGAGATGGAGAAGAGCTCCCAGGTACATTTGTGCTTTTTTTTTTTTTCTCTCTCTCTTCCGTTGTTTATCTTATATCCACCAGCCACACTTGATAAGCCCGACAACTGCCTTCTTGTACCGCCAGCATAACAAGCGGCTAATAATCAATGCTGGTATCAACATGAAGTTGTTGTCGAAATAATTACGTATCACTAACATAGTGAGCTTCGCTTTCTGTAGTTAAAGCATCCTGCTGAAATTGATGCCAGAAGAAACACAAAGACTCCATCTGTGCACACACTTAGACACATATTACTGTAATTTAATAAAACACCTTTCTTCCTCTGGTATTTCTGCAGCTCTTTCCCTGCCTGTTTGAGGCTGATCTGAGGAGCATTTCATTGAGGCTTTTTGCAGAAAGCAGGCAATAGGTCATGATTTTCACACACACAACACACATTTCTCTCTAGGTACTGTATTGCCGCTTTGGACCAGGAGCCCTCTGACACCCCGCCGTCTTGGCCTCGGTTTCCTCCTTCCACCACAACATCATCCCGTGCGTTTCTTCCTTCCTCCCATCCTCCCCGCTATCGTCTGTATTCTTTATTTATGTAGGCCTGCCTAGTGTTTGATGAGCCTTGACCATATGGTCATGCTCCTGGACCCCACCATTTGGGAACTTTTCCAAATGCAGCTACCCTTAGCTCTATAAAATGTACGCTCAGCAACAGAAAACTGACCGCTCATGTAGCAGAATGGGGGAAATGGCATGTTTACTGCTGGGTAAATCCATATTTTTTTCAACACTTAATGTATTTCAAGCTGCTTTTTCTAGACGGGAGTCTTTGGTTTCATGTTGAACGCAAAAATATAAAACGCATCATTCCCTGGCAAAACAACACGGGGACCCCGAACGAGTGTTCATCTCACCCATCACGCAGCCATTCATAGCGGAAACATGCCATTCAGTCTCTAATATGCTGTATTACCCATGCTGTTTGTTTACTGACTATGTAGAGCAATATCACCTGTTGTGAGCGACTGACTGAGAGTGACAGAAAAGTGAGAGACACCGTATGCGTTCTCTGTCTGTTCCAGAGCCACTCCAGAGAGACGCTAACTAAGTCCATCTCCCTGCCACGCAGCGCCTACTGGCAGCACATCACGCGTCAGACCAGCGTGGGGGATCTGTACAGCTACCAAGGTACAAACAAGAAGTCACTAATTGTCATATGCACGGGTTGGGGTTTTGGCTCACCGGCAAGACTGAAAAACTGCTAATGAGGATTACACGACAGTTATGGCTTTAGCTTTTACCTCTGTGTATTTCAGCAATATATACTTTTATAAATATGTACTTTTTTAAGAAATTATTGTTTGTGTCTCGTGCATTGGCTGGTAGTTGCATTTATCTCATGTCTGGCATGCAAACTCAGCCTTATCTGATGCACATCTGATAAGCTTGAGTTCAAGAAAATGAAAGCAGATGAGTTCCACTCTGTGTAAGCACCAACGTTTATAGTCACAAACTCAACACAAGCGGGTGAGCTCTCTCCGCTTTGCTATTAAGATCTTTAGTAAAATGTTAGGCTCCTGTTGAGTTTAATCATACAGAAAAATTTGCCAACAATAATGGAAAATATCCAGATTTAGGTTCAAATTTGTCTTAAGGTAGTCAGATCATAATCTAAGCTATGAATAAATGTATTTATTTTTTTATATCTAGAGGAAATTCACAACCATATTCATCTCCAAGCGTGTCCTTTTGTCTTAAACAACAACTTACAAGTCGAGCTAGGAGTTTCTGTCTCCTGAGTCTGAGCTGGGAGCTGAGACTCTTCCTGTTTTCTTAATGACACATATTATTTTTTATCGCATAATCACGAATTGCCTGCGCGCTATTGTTCTTGTCCGTATCTAATACATAAATGAGACTAGGTTGTAAAGAGAATGTGCACCCTTAGGATAATGGCATCAGCTAAAGCTAATTGGATTCAGGAGTGAAATCAATGAAACATGATATATGGTGTGAATCAGGGATATTAGAGACTTTTGATCTTAAATAGCAAATTTTTTTATGAAGCTGGGGAATGTTACAAAGTTATCTTCTTTCTTCCACTCAAACAAAGTCAGTACAAATGGATATAATTTAGCTCTTTAGCTTCTCTCTAGAAGTGGATGCCTAAATAGATAACTTCAAAAGCTCAGAGACTTAAAAAAAGAAGCCCAAAAAAGGCTTTAGGTTAACATCTCTGTTCCACTTTGTGAATCTGCCGTATGCAAATCAAGCGGAAAGACTGCACGGTGTCCTTGGTAGAACGCAACAGGGCAAGTTGCTTAAAAAAGAACATCACTGCACACCTTAAGTTGCCACAAAGCTCCTTCATGCTGTACTGCACCTGAAAAATCTTTTGTGTGCTAATTAAACTAAGGTTAAATTGTTTGGGAAGAACACGTTGCACTATGTATAGCATGAAAAGGCCCTGCATGCCAACATGAAAACATCAAAAGGTGAACTGAAGCGAAAGGGGGGCATCGCGATTTGGATCTTCTTTGTCGCCTCGGGGATTGGACGGCTCGCCGTCATTGTGCGGAAAATGAATTCTCGAGTTTGTGAAGGTATCCTCCAGGATAATGTCAGGCTGGCTGACCAGCTGAGGCTCGGGAGAAGAAGAAGCTGGGCGATGCAGTACAAACATTAAAGCAAATCTACTACAGGCTAAAATGTAACCCAGTGCACATACGCCCAGGAGAGCGGCTCACACCTGAATATTGAGAACACTCGATTGATTCTACATATGGATCTGATTATTCACCCATTCTCAGTTGATTCCTGTTCAATATTCTGTGCTTGGAAAAGAAAAAAAAATAGGCCTACGCAGGTTTTCAGTGTCAACCCAACTGTTGTGTTATCTCAGTCTAGAAACACAGCAGGAAAAAAAAGCTTTGTGACTCACTCCATTGCCACGAGTTTGACGTGACTGTTTTGGGATGCGCAGCTGTCAGAAAAACACGCCGGCATTGATTAAAAAGGAATCGGCGAGCTTGGAGGTTTCCGGTGGATTTGACTATTTGGAACCTGTTCTTGATTTCCATCCCCGTTCACACCCTCCTAAGAATTTGACTGATGTTCTGAGCTCTCTGAGGATGTCTTTTTTCTTTGATAACTAAAAGCAGAGACGCACAAGCATATCTAAATTACAGTATAAAAGACAAGAATGATTTGTGAAAGAAAGCACATTCGTGTTTGCGCACGTGTGCGAGTAAGCGAGAGCGTCTCGAACCGAGTGCATTAATAATGCAGCAGGTGGTCCGTATGCGTCCAAGCTCAGCCCTGTTTGTCCTCTGTGTGCACTTAATGTACACGTATACTTCAGAAGGAGTAAGAGAGTGTGTGTATGTGTGTGTGTTTAATGTCTAGATGTAGACCAGAGGCAGAAAGGTGATTAGTGAGCTGATGCGATTATGCTCTGTCCGTGGTATTAGTTGATTAGTAGACTTATCTGAGGATTATGGGCCTTTTGGCTTTCACTGATAGAGCTAAACAGAAAGCCAGGCTAAGATGAAAGTCGCTCTGACGTCATAATTTTCTTTTGAAAAGCTAAGGCTGGGGTGGTTTTTTTCTCTTTTTTTCATTATCATTTAATTGTGGCCGATAAGCTTAAAAGCAAAACGCAAGTCTTCCATTCCAAACATCAACATGTTTTTACTCATATACACTAAACGGAGAAGCTTCCACCTTGGGGTCATTATTTATAAGCTCAGTCACTGTAAAGTCTCCTTTTAAACTCTTCCTCTCCAAACTCTGGTGAGCAGAGGAGCTTCTCTCTCATCCATCACCTTGGCATATCCACTGGTCCTCCCACACTTTCTCTGCATGTCGGTCCACGTTTGGAACAACCTTCCACCTTCTCCTGCTCGTGCACATTCTGCTTTGCTATTATCTCTCCACCCTTTCCATGAATAAATTGAATGCATCAGTGTGTTTGAGGACGTTTGAGGTCTCGTCAGGCGAAGAGGACAACAAGGTTGTTCTGGGGAGTGACGGGAGTTTAAGTCCTGTTGCGACATGGGATGTTTGGGATGTCGGACGGGGCGGGGTGGCGATTCGCTTAACATGGCTGTAAGACATGGATGAGGACGGCCTCGCACATTAATTGCATTGATTTCTTATTGGCAGGCCTGCACCTCCCTGGAGGTCAAAGCATCCTTTCATTGACATGTTCCAAATTTGTTCAACTGGTTTTAACAATTGATTGCTACAGCCAGGTAACAAATTAAAGGAAAAATCAACATACAGTGTATAAGTAATTTGTTAGGTGATCCACTGACTCTCATGAAGGTCTCTGGAAGTCAGCTGGAGGAATGAACATCATTTTTCCTGAATCGCCCATAAATGTTCAGCTGGATTAAGATCTGATAACTGTGAAGCCATAACATCTTTATGCTCATCACACCTGCTGTCCACTCTCTACATAGCTGGGTATAAATGTGTTCAAGCTTAGCAGCTTCATAATGATTTCATGCACTGACCCTTCTCTCTTGAAAATATTTACTCTCAAGACACATTTTGGAGCGACTGTTGACCCCCAAAATCTGAATGAAGCTGCAAACCATAATTCAGGGATAAATAATTGAAATCTTTACCACATCCAGTGGGATATTTATGATTATTTGGAACTTTAATTTGTCATTTGTTATCTATGAAATCATTTTACAAAAAAAATCGTTTTTTACTAATAAAACTGGAAAAACTTTGAAGTGCAGGAAAAAATATTTATTAACATGTTGAGCACTTTAAAAAAAAAAAAAAACAAACAGTCACTGCACTCTTTGTCCCAGTGAATCAAATTAAAACTAGCCTGTACTTTTGTAACATATAGCAGTCGAATAGATAAAGTGACGATAAAAAGGCTGGTTTCAGTTTAGTTTAAATTCTAGTTACTGATAAAGCGTGCTGGTAATCGTTTTTTTTTATGTAGGCATGCCCTCTTTAAACCCCACGCTTTGACCAAATATAAACCTAGCTAGAAATGTAATCACATGTTGCTATCGACGACAGGTATAAAAGCGGCGATACCAGTGGACTACATCATAGGCTCTATATATAGAGTGTAATTCAGGCATAAGCAGCAGCAGTAAAGGAAACAGGTCTGTCCACTGATAAATCATCTGTTTTCCTCCATGACCTTTTGAACTTGGAATCCATAAGTAGATGGACTCAGTACTACACATGTATGTGTATACATCCAGCGTTACTGTGGTTCAGCAAATTTAAAACAATAATGCACTGAGTGATAGACCCAGAATGCAACGCACGTTTTAGTAACAAAAAACAAAATCAGTGTGAAAAATCCACATTTTTTTTTCCCCATTGAAAGAACCATTTTAAGTGATGATGAATTAAAGGAAAATGTTTTTAGAAATTCTGTTCTTCGGTACCATAGTCGTATCAGAGAAATGGAGATGGGCACAAGAACTCCAGATTTGAGACCCCTGGAAGAAACCATGCTGGAAAAATGCCCCACAACAGGATTACAGAGCCACCAAATCCATTCATGGGGGGATCAGAACAAAACTGTCTTTGATTTGTTAACAAAATTCTTACTAAAAGAGGCCACTGCAGCGGACATGGCATCCACTACTTTGAGTAATCTGTTTTCAACCATCTATTCAACAGCTAAACACACAGCTTAGCTTGGTTGCGTCTTTATAAACAAAGGTTTGAATATGAATATGCAAAATACGGAACACGATTTATGATCCATATATATAACATGTAATCAGACTCTGATTGCATGCAAGGAACCAACCCTGTTGTTTCCCTGAATGCAGAAGAGCAAAGCAACAGTTCAATTTTCCATAATAACATCTTGAAACCTTTGGGGGGTTTCTTGCTTCTTTTTAAAGAATTATCTGCGTTCATGAACAATGGACGAGATATCTTGGCCGTGATATCTGCTGGCTACACCGGAAGCTCTGAAATGCTGGCACTCGTTCCAAGGGACTGAGTCATCAGACAATAGCCAATGGGTTCCCAGATTGCAGCTGACTCATTATGTAGTTATCACTGTTAATTAACAATATTTTTAAAAATTAGACTAAGTTGAAATCGGTGCCTAAAAATATCTTAGAAGCTCAAAACAGTCTGTCTTTCAGTACACAGACAGATTTAAACACCCTCAGTAGACATGGCTGCAGGTTGTGAGTTTTTCTTTTTTTTAATAATTATGCTATTAGCTCCCAGAATAATAATTTGGATCCTAATATAGGTAGGAAGTCAGATTCTTGGACCATGATACAGCTGGCTGTGTCTGCTTCCTGGCTGTATCACTCTGTGCATGATGAATATCCAATCAGCACAGTCAATTTGCTGAGTCATGCTCGGGCTGCTTTCAAATACCCTGCGGGTCCGGTGGAATAATTAAGGAACACAGTCCCGTCCCCCCCCCCCGCTGAGGTTTATTCACCTATTTGTTTATTTCTTTGTGTCAGTAAATGTGTGGACTTGGCAGTAAAAGTAGTGTCACTCTTTTATTCAAATATATTTAACATCTGCTTTTTACTGAGCTGGAATTGTCTCAAAAACACATCCCAAAAGCCTTGTTTGCTGTAACTGACAAAGATAATGCTAAAATGCATCTTGTTTAAAAGGAAAGAGAGCTTTTCATCCGTTTTCAACTAAATCCAGCCCCATCAAAGCATTCAGCTTTTTTAAATATGACCTTAGATTGGTGTTTTCATCTTCACAAGATACGTCATACTGAGACAGGTTATGGTTTATACCGCTGGTTTACTCTCTTTACTCTAATGTTATTCACTCTTTTGGGTTTCGGTGAAACTGCCGTGTCCTCTGAGTTTGCTGATGCAGAGGAAGTGCACTTTAAAGTTTCCCGAGTTGAAAAAAAGCGAGGCGCCACACCTGTCGGAAATGGTTCAATTACCAACTCTAATACTGGGAAGGAAAGGGACGGGGATGCTTGTGTTTTGGCGTGTTCCCATTTTTGTGTGCATGCGCATATTTCGCCTGCACGCCGTCTTTCTCTCTCTCACGCCTGCATTTTATTGTGCTCTGTAGTTTAGTGATGTAGCATTAGCAATTCTAATGAAATAGAGAGCTGTACCCAGTTTGATCGGCCGGGTGCGATGCGAGGGGATTTTTTCCGAGAGGTAGCAAGTATCAAAGGGACAAGACGATAACCCCGTCTTATCTGCGACAGGCAACATGAAGTATTGTAGATGTATAGTAAATGCAAAAACTGAACCCCATGAAAAATTTATTGCAGGTAAAAGTTAGTTTCTTTCTTCTTGGTGGACGTCACCGCACATTATATGAATCAAAGCTTAAGTTAGCGACCTAGTCTCTAGGCTGGATCAGATTGATATTTTATCACTTACAGCCTGTCGTTACCCCAGCGGCTTTTTACTGCCCAGGAGACGCAGCCGTGCATGTTTGTGGTACGTTCAGCCCGGGTTTCTCTGGTTACAGCTGTTTCTAGGATGCCATCTGCGTTGTTGCACTTTAAGGAAAGAAGGTGGAGAAAGGTGCATGCGTGTGTCCACTCACACACACACACACACACACACACACGTGAATAGCTGCCTCTGTATCCGGCTCTGCTATTCTGTCAGTGTGTGAGAGGGCCCTCCCCTGCCTGTACTGTCTGCTCCGGCCCAGCAGCTGCCACCCCAGGCCAGATAGAATGACATGACCTTCCCTGGTAATGAAAAGGCACTGACAAATCACTGTCTGCTTCTCACAGGGATAGACGAAGAGAGGAGATGCTGACACCATCATCGCTCTCAGTGCTTTTTATTATTATTATTTTATTTATTTATCTTGTAAGAGTGTCTGCTTTACGAAAGCGTGGCTCTCGTCAGGGGTCTGGCACCGCACAACAAACACCACTGTTTACCACTGAGGAGATGATGAGATCCACTTTGCCCTCTCTGTCTGCTCTGGGCTCCCTGCCGCCCCCCACCTTTTTTTTTTCTCACCCAGTCTAAATTGGCCTTGGTTGAGGAGAAGGATTGTCTTGGCAAAGATGTGAAAAGGATATGCCTGGTTGCGCACCAGTCGTTGCAGCAATCTATTAAGTACAACGCTGAGGAAAGACAAAGTGCACCCCCCTCCACCCCCTCATTTTAAAACTTGCAGTGGGTTTTTTTCCCCCCTTTTCCTACAGCACGGACACTGTTACATTTAAATCCTTAAGCTAGAGCCTTATGCTATTCTTTTCCTTCATTTCAGGGAGTGGTGGAAAGGAAAGACTAGCAGACAGAGGTGTGTATGTATGACTCACCTGTTATGGTTGATGCTGTGTTGGTCTCATCCTCACACCCACACAGGCCCCTCTGTGCTTCCTCCTGCAAGCTGTTCCCTGAACTCGCACAGGAAAAATGCCTTTTCTGTGTTTTCCCTTCTCAGTATCTTTCTTTAACTTGTGCATCTTTTCTTTTTTACATGCCTCCATTTTTTTAAAACAAGACTTCTGTCTCTGTGGTACTGATGTACGCTCACAATTGACATTGATTGCCAGGTTGACTGGGTCATGTTTTATATTCCGCGTTGTGGTGAAGTGGCAGCGTGTCTGATCCCAGTTCCCTTTGGGTGCTATGATATCTGGTGCTGCTGGCTGTGCGCGTGGGTTCTGGTATGTGTGTGTTCTCTGTATAACAAATGGTTTGCACAGCTTAAAGTCATATCTGCTAAGAAGCATTTCAGCACCAATAACAGTTGTAAGAATCACGACTTTATCCATGCCCCTTGGGAATATTAAAAAAAACAATCAAATTTTAATTTGTTAATCAAATTTCAATTAGCCTGCATAGGTGAATCTGAAATGCCTGAAAAATATTGACAGCAGCAACTTCTCCCAGCTGGCTATGTTAGCTGGCCCTGTGTATGCTGTAGGTTAGAGTTGATTACAGCGTTGTGTTAGGTTTCGCACCTCCTGCAATATTGATCATTGGCCACTTCCTCCTTGTTTGGTGCATGATCAGCAGCTTGCCAGCCACTTTATCCCCAACCTACCTCCGTGTGCACGTCTCCAAACCGCATTCTAATATATTATTAATGGCCCCGCGGTTGCACAAGAACAGCACTCCACCCACAAGTATCCATTACTCACTTTCAGTGCATTTTACCAACACAAACTGCACAACAAATTGGGCCAGTTAATTTAAATTAAGGTGGAGAGGGAGATGGCAGGGGACAGAGAGAGACGACAGCAGTTGAGGAGGATGAGAGGGCCGAATGAAGTTGTTTATCTGAGATGAAAGGTTGCTTTTATGTCACATCTGTTACTATTATACCTGTTAGGGTTTATAGATTTTGTATATCTGAAAAGGACCTTCACCTTCATCAAAGGGCTTTAAAAGATTGTTTTAGCAAAATTGAGAAGCGTCGTTCTTTAATCTCCATAAAGATATTTCCATGGACAGTAGCTAAGCAACAGTTGCCCTATGACTATATAGTTTAAGAAACAATACTGTGTTGCAGTGGAGTTCCAGATAAATGAAGCAGATCGGCTAATTTTACTCCTCTTAACAAAAAAGAGGAAATAGAGAGGAAAAAAAAAGTGCTCACTTGAAGCTTTTCTTTCTCCCTCTCAAAGGAACGGGCCTGATGATGACTTTCATCCCGAGAGCACAGACCTTCCCCAGCTTTCTGTCTGATGAGCCTGAACAGGAGGAGAGCCAGCACCAGCGAGAGGCGCCGTCGCCCTCTAGTGGCTGTGAATCTAGTTGCAGCCTGAGACCCCTTCAATGACAGAGAATTGCTCCATCGACACTGGACTGAACACTTTACCCACTGCTTTAGAGAGGATGTAGAAATATGTATAGCGACATGTGTAATATATCATTTTATGGTGATAACTTACAGACAGTAGTGTCAACTGTAGAGCGATCGGTATGCGAAAAAATGATCTCGAGGAGGATTGTACTTATTTTTTTGTGCGACGTGTGACAGCCGAAGTAGCTTCAAAGATTGTATCAAAAGGAAGAAAAAAATCCTTTAACTGTCGTTTTCAAGTGTTTTATGTTGTCATTATCCTTTTAAAGCCAGCATGATTCTCCCCATCTCTGTTTTAAAGCACTACATCATACCTTACAAAACCTAAAAGCTACTAACACACCACAGCCCGCTGTAAACCAGTGTCAACTTTTATTACAAAACTCCTGAAATGCCATCAGGCTCGCTCCATTGATGTGCAGCCTCAGCAACCAATTCATGAGAAATTCCACCAGTTTTGACTCAAAATACTCCCACACTCGCTGCTTTGACCTTTTTTTTTTCTTCTCAAGAATGTGAAACTGATCAATGCCTTACACGAAAGACGCTCGATGCTGACGCCAGTGATGGATCAGCTAAAGTCCTGAATGAATACAACTGGCAAAGGGAAATAGTCATTCAGATATGTGCTTGAAGGATGTAGTAATAGACCGTCATGTCAGAAATGATCCAATGTAACCTTCGCACAGCATCTGCTTTAAAACTGCCAACCTTACCTTTTCACCAGAGCAATTCGATTTTAATAGCCACCAAGCACGTCGTCGTCCGGTTCCTCTGAGGACTGGTTCATTTGCAAAAAGGTGTAAAGAGAGCGACCTGAGGGATTAAGCTACGCAGAGCAGAGGTGATATTGGCATTTTGGGTCCAGGATGTGCTCTGTGGCAATTAAACATCATAACTACTTTTCATTCAACTTAATAACACAGTTTAATTTTGGGGAAAATAGATTAAAATCAGTGCATTTCTTTGAGAACATATACTTTGATATAAAGTTACTCTACTGCCTGGCACTCCCATTTCACAAGCTCAGAAATCAATCTTCCAACTTCAGTATATTTGTCCACTGATAGGGGGGAAAAAAAAAAAGAAGCATAAAAACACTTTACCTGAAGTGGTTAGTGCTGATAAGCACCTACTCTAGTTTGCCTAAGGGTTACCTGATACTATGTTACAGAATAAATGGTAGCCAAGAAAAGACACAATATGCGGAACTCCAAAGCTTATAAAAGTCTGTTTGAAGTTGAGACAACGTGATACCAACATTTTTAACCAAAACAAAGTTAGCTAAAATAATGATAAAAACTAGACTTTTGAAAAGAATTAAAAGTAGCTGAAATGATTTTGTGAACTCATAGTTTTACTATTTGTTAGTTCAGTAAAAGCTTTGATGGATATGTTTATTGAGACTTTGAATGGCTACATGATGGTGAACAGCTGCCTTCAAAAAAATGGGGTTTTGTTATACCTATGTCGATTTTTCTTACATCTTGCCTTTCACATATTCCCGACACACACTGGTAATTAAAAAGACTAAAGGTCAAAGCGAAACAAATGTACCCTAAACTACAGTGAAACATTCTCCGACAATAAAAACTGAACTGAAACAAGCAAACCCACTCTTAGCTCTATGAAGGAAACTGATTTTGTGTATCAGCACATTATTTCTTTTTTCATGGGTTTTTTTTTTTGGTACAGAGGAAATGAAACAATGTAACAAGTTTGAAACAGTGAGGCTAATGTTTTTTGTTTCCAGGCTTTGTGATTGGCTGATGGCTTTGGAAACAGATCTACTCTTTTAAAGAAGACAAAAACAAAAAAACGCCCACGCAGTTTCAAACCCAGCAGCCTAACAACTAACTACCCCTGCTAGTTCCCTGCAGCCCCCTTTTTCCATCCGCTTCCATTCCTCTCTGTAGCATGACGGAAACACTGCTGTGATTATGGTTTCTGCATCATCCTCCTTGAGTAAGAAGTGCCTTCCGACACACAGACCGTGGATTGTGAGATCTAACCAAAGCAACGTCTTTGGGTTTTGAGTTTACCATCGCTGACCGGAAAGTTTACTTGGAATCTTCAAAACCGCTTTGCCACATTTCCTTTTTTCCCGGCTGTGAAATGCCATGTAACAGCATCAATACCGAGTATAACCTGTTAGCCGTGGGTGGCAATCACTAGACCCGAATTCATCTCTAAATATTTGTGGTGGTGTTTTTCATGCATCAAAATTATGACTTTTTTTTTCTTGTTCATTCTCCAATACTGAAATTACAGCATTTTGTGGGTTAATCACAAAAGTTTCCAATGACAATCAGTTTTAGGCAACATGGGAGTCTCTCAGTGTCAAATGTAATCATTTTTAAAGGTGGGTTCTGTTTTTGTTGTTTGTTTTTTGGCACTGATGCTCTTTTGTCTTGGTTTTACATTTGAACAGTTTCTAAAGTACAAGCGCTTATTTTGTGTTTCGCTGTCGTCACTTTATTTTGTGCAAAATATTATATTAAAAAAAGAAAAACCGCAATCATGTAATTAATTTTATTAATTTAAGCCACAGATGATTGTTAGCCTGCATCACAGAGTCCACTGATACAGTTGCTGGCCACATTTAACTAAGCTGTTGTATAACTGAGTTGAGTCTTAGCTCCAGTATAGTAGTTCCATTGCACTGGCAGCTGTACTGAGAGGACTGGAGAAACTTCTAGTTGATTGTGTTTGTCATTTGCCGTTTTATTTTCGTTCACTGTAGCTATTCACTTGTTTGTAGAAGTGTCATGAAAAGTTGTTATCATTACTATATGATTGTGTTTGTGTCTGTCATGTTTTGTTCTCATAGATTATAATAGCACTTTTAATACATGAGTGTAGGCCTACAGTTTTCACTAAATGTACATATGTAATGTTTTTGATGATTAAAAAAAAAAAGGTAATAAATTCAATGTTCTGCCATGTATCAGATTTTTTTTGCCCTTTATGCCATCAGGATTCTCATTAGGTACATGTAGCATTCTTTTACTTTTTATTCTTTACGCTTTAGTTAAGCTTTAGGGGAAAACAATATTGTAATGGGGAAAGTTTTGCAATAACACACAAGAGGAGTACAGTCATGTGAAAAAGAAAGCACCCCCTCTTTCAGTTCTAAGGTTTTCCGTAGGAGGGATTAAAAAAAATCAGGTGGTACATAACAGGTCTTAAATTCGGGTAAATGCAACCTCAGATGAATCAGAAGGCACTGCATGTTACCCTGGCATATGTGTTGTTATTCATTCGATAATGGCTGAGCCAAATTCAGAAGCAGCGTGCGGAAAAAAAAAAAAAAAGTACAAGCTTACTGCTTCCACAAGAATTATGAGGTTCAGTAACAGTGATCATCGGGAACTGCGAACCTCTATGAAAGCTGATGTTTTACTATTTAGCCAAGGACGGAAGACGTCAGTCATTTTCTTAGGGTTATATTTTCAGACAATTTAAAGTCCACGATTCTGCAGCGAGAAAGATTATTCACAACAAGACTGCATGTCCCAGCAAATTCACCACGAGGTCAGGCTGTGCAGCGCTCACTGACACTGCACCCAAGAGCTACCTCTCAGACTCTACAGACCTCAGTTTAAACATTAAATGTTAAAGTTCATTCCAACAAGACGGATGTGTGGCTTGTTTACAGGGAGTGCAGAATTATTAGGCAAATGAGTATTTTGTCCACATCATCCTCTTCATGCATGTTGTCTTACTCCAAGCTGTATAGGCTCGAAAGCCTACTACCAATTAAGCATATTAGGTGATGTGCATCTCTGTAATGAGAAGGGGTGTGGTCTAATGACATCAACACCCTATATCAGGTGTGCATAATTATTAGGCAACGTCCTTTCCTTTGGCAAAATGGGTCAAAAGAAGGACTTGACAGGCTCAGAAAAGTCAAAAATAGTGAGATATCTTGCATGTACAAAAACAGTGTTTTCACACTTTCTGCAGTTTCGTTCAGATGAAAAACACAAGGCCTTTACTCTACTTTTTAACATTGTTTCTGTGCATGCCGTGCTAAAAGCCAGAAAGCGCCTCTTCAGATCATTAGTGGCTTTGCGGGTGGTGGTTAACACACTCTTCTTTGACTTACGCTTTCAAGCTGAGGTTTCAGATAGAAGCAAACACCTCATTCTTTGCATCTGTCATTTTGGTTCACAAACAGATGTTTGGCACACTTCTTATCTTGGCTGTTTCATATGGTGGTTTGACAGATCGTTTTGTGTTTCTTTTTCAGAGAGCCAACACTAAAAAGTAAGCAAAGGGTTAGACATTGAAGTTACAAATTTTATTTAGAACGTAACCTAAATCTGACAGATTACAATGAAAATGTCACCAACGGGAAAGAAAAATCCACCTGCAGTAAATTATATACAGGCGTTCAAATTTGCAGACATCTCGCAAATTGTCTGATGAAATCGAGCAGACTCTGCAGTCACTCGCCGCTTTGCAAAATGCTGGATTTTTATGCGGGCTGCTTTCCTTTTTAGATCATCACGGCTCATCTTTTGCCCACGTGTCACCTGGTACCTCTTTGTGGGTTACAGGAAATGATTTGCTTTCTTAGAAACGACTACAGTCATCGATGATTCTGTCCAATTAGTCTACAAACTCAACTACACCTAACACAGGAAAACAAAAGGAAGCAGAGGCAGTGACACAGTTTTATTCGTACCACATGAAATCGTTTACAGTCACACACATCAGTTTCAGTATGGTTGGTCACGCTCGCGTCATCTTTAGTGCCATCCCAGAAAGTACAGCTGCAGATTCTTGAATTGGAAGCGAATTGAAAGCAAAAAACAAACTGATTATATTGTCCCTTTATGCTCCACATTTGTCTTGTTCTTAGCGGAATAGCCCGCATATCCATTACTGCCTCTGCCACTGCCTCCACTTCTATGGAGATAAATGAATTAGATTACACAAACAGCACACGGCTTAACAGTACTACAGCATCATAAACCCTAAATATTGATTTACGAAAGCAAGCTCGGAAAAACTCTGGAAACAAAACAATAAATACAGCTTGGAAAACTTTTGACAGCTTATCATAAAATCATTTTTACAACAGGAGAACAACGACAGGAACAAACACTCATCAATAAACAGCAGGCACACAAAGTCTGAGCAGCTACAAAGTAAGCACAGGATTAGCTAATTAGAGCTTAGCTCCTGCGCGCAGAGTGTGATGTAACTAGAATGCAGCCATCCCAGACACAGAGCCCGTTGGGGTAAGTAACGGTCTCAAGTGATGGTACAGTGCTGAGTGACTGCTTTTCTCTTCCGTTAGATGATTAGACACCATTGTCAATCCCTGAATGGAAACCAGGAGGGATGAAAGTAAAAAGGAGGGCAATTACAAAGGCTTTTGTCAGTCGTTTTACTCGGGGGTTAGAGAAGTGAAAAGAACGATTACACGGCCCTTTGTCTTGTCTTCTGCGTGATTGTTACTGTCAAATACTGTTATGGCCAAAACAAATATTTCCTCAACAGTAATTATGCAGTACATACTACATTTAATTAGAGTGAGCAAGGCTGGACCCAAACAGCCCCTGTCAGCGTTCTGACTCGCAGATAAGCACCAACTTGTTAGCTCATTTGAAACCACGGCCTGAATGCTAATCAGTGTCAGCGTGATCCACGCATATAATTACAAGATATCAAATAAATTATTTGTTCATGTCAACACAGGTGGATTTCTTCTTTTTTCTCAGATAAACTTCGATGCGCTTTGTTTGTGAAAGGCTGGAAGGCGCACGCACACGACGCTGTGACAGATCGACATCATCCAGTACCTCGCATTCGTGCGTGTGTTTATTTATTACACTGTCGTTGGTGCGATGTGGTTTTCATGGATCGGACGGTCTGTACGTTGGCATAAACGGGACAGTTTCTGATCTGTCTGGACTTCTTTATCCTGGGACACATGGGGATGTTCTCATAGAAGTTTGGCTGTGAGGATGTGAGGAAGTGAATGTTAATGCTTTTTAAGCCATTACACCAAAACAGGCAGTAGAGGTGAAGCAGCTTGGCAAAATGTAGTTACTTTTCCCACCAATATGGGCTCACGCTAATAAATAACACATTCATATTATATCAAAAATGTGTAAAAAGATCAGCTAATTATTAAAGAGCTTGTGTATTTATTTACATCAAATAATCAAACTCAGCACATCGATACTGTAATAACATTTTAACAAGCTGCTTGTCTTCAAAGACACTTTCAGTTAACATTGAAGTTAATTAGCATTAGTTAAATGAGTGGGCGGTGCCATTAGCTGAGATTAGCTGTAAAGGGTGATGGTTTTGTAATTAAGTGCAAGTCTGATGAGAAGGTACGGGAGTGCCTTAAAGGTGTCGAGAGTAAAGAGGAGAGTAGATAAAATGAACGTGGCGATGCCTACCTGTCTCTGGGATGGATGCAGTTTCACTCTGTACTCCTTTCTCTTGTTCCTCTTTCTGCAGGGTTTTCAGACAAAAAGAAGGATTTTCATTACTGTTCAAAAAAAACAAACTTAACTGCGCTGCATCAGAAGATTTCCAAGATAGTAATGATATTTTCTTATGAACACATTTCTTCAAGGAGCACAGGTTTAAACACTTAAAGAGTGACATTTGATAGGCATGTATGGAGCTTGAGATGGAAGCATGCTCCCTGCTAAACATCAGTGTGTCAGCGTTATCACACTATGAGCTGAACCATCGGTGTTCCCTCCGTACTTATCTGTGTTTATTGACAGAGCACCCCTTACTTTAGTTTGCTGATATCTTACCTGTGCCTCATTACTGCTATGATGATGGCAATAAGTAGACAGAGTCCAGCAGCTCCAACCCCGATGTAAATGTACATCATGTATAACGACAGGCTGAACCAACCTGGTTATGTGTAGGAGCGAGAAAAACAGAAGAAACAAAAATCAAACAGGGAAAAAAAACAGTGTGAAAATTAGTTTTCTGAATAATTCTATGTCATACAGCAGTGTCTGATTAGTGTTTTCAATTTGTTCCATGACACACATATGGTGCAACCACTGCTTTTTCAGATACGCAGTGACAAAGCTCGGACTTTTAGCCACAAACCTCTGTGGCTTCAGCGCACTGAGCAGCTGTGAATGTGCGAGTGACATCACATGCTTTGTTTTCTTTCATTTCATTATCATCGCTGGCCTTATTTACTTCCATCCCCTTCTTAATGTCAATTCACAACTAATTTAAACAATCACAGACACACACACAGCTGAATGTATGCATGTCTTCAACTTCATGGTGCCTGCTTCGTACCTGAAGCCACAGTGGTGAGCTGCACGGTGGTAGTTTGCTGTCCTGCATCGGTGTTAAAAGTACAGCGGTAGAAACCGTTGTCTTCCTGTGTCACGTCAGTCAAGTGCAGACTCATATCCAGGCTGTCCTCACAGCTGACCCGGCCCCTGTCGCTGTAGTCCTCCGCCACCAGGCCTTCCTCCACCTTCTTGCACACTCCAACAATGGTCCACGACTGGCCGTGCAGCATCCTCTCCAATATGACCTGGTTAACGGTGCCATTATGCTGATAGTTACATCTGATGGTCAGGTTGCTGTTCTGCTGTACTAGCAGCTCTTCGTTTGAAACGGCCTCCTGTGTGGGAGTGGGCTCTGTGGGGTCTTCCTCCGGTGGCTCATCTGTAAGCGAAAGAAAGGAATCTAAAAATATGTGATGGAAACTACAGTATGGCACCTTTCTAGGTTTCATATTTCACCATTTTTAATCACTAAGCGGGGGAGGTGGGAATGATACTAGACAGCTCAGAACATGCGCTCTGACGCTTTCTGCCATATTTACCTAAATCCTCCACCTGAATGTGCCGGGTCCAGGGTCCCCGAGGGAAGGTCTGAACAGAGCACTCGTAAAGCCCGATATCCTGATGGGTAACGTTCTTTATGGAAATACTGCCATCCATGGGACCGTTCTTCAGGAACTCCACTCTCCCATCGAAACGATGTGATAAAACCACTCCAAAATCAGGGTGGAAAACAGCCACTGGATTTTTTTCTGACCTTTTTGTCCAAGACACCATGCTGAGGTTGCCATCCCAGGGGCACAAGCAATGCAGAACCATCCCCTCCTCCAGCCTAACTGTAGCAGGCACTCTCTGCTGGACAGCAACTGGACAAAGGCATTGTTTTTTCTGTTGTTAACATATGAGTCATGACACAACACAGATAACAAAATAGCCATGAAGCTACAAAATTACACATTTTTAAGAAGGAAGGAATAAATCTAACGTTCATATTGTTTATTCTATAATAGTTTTCCTTTACTGGCAGAGAACCTCTATCGGGTTTACACATACACAATGAGAGCCCTCTACTTGAAGAGTACCAGAGCAATTCAAAACTCTGAGATCATCCCTTGGCCTATGGTAATTAGGCTAATTTAAGCCAGAACACATAAAAACAGTTGACAATAGCTGGTGATCAAGCCTCCAAGTTTTTCAAAGCCTTTTATCTGAGCTGAATGACAATTTGTCTCAAATCCAGTGAAGCCCTTGGGAGAGCCAAGTCTGGAATAATAATGTCTAGAAAGACTTATGATTACAGGCTTATCGACTTTAAATAAGAATGAAAAGTTACATTTTGTTTGTTTTTTAATGATTTAGATATCAGAAAATGATTTTGTTAGATTACTTTAAAACAGCCTTAAAGGCATCAGTTTTAAAATTGTTAGTAAAAGTATTTGTTACAGCACTTTTTCCAATTAAAAAACAAACACTGCAAATTCAAAGAAATATATTTGAATTAAAAAATAAAGCCCATACCTTTAAGAAAAGGGAGAAAGATAAGTACCACGAAGTACCAGCAGTCCTTTTGTACAGCTTCCATCTTGCCCCACAGAGGGAGAATGAAAGCTGCATTGATGAGACGAGTGGAGGCACCCAGGCTACACTTCCTGCTAGCACTTGAAGCACTTGAGCTACTGGGGCGCACTTCATGATAGCCCACTGTTTACTCCTTCCACACAGAGGAGCACTTTATCACCAGGACTGGGATTGGATGGTAAACTTGTGACATAATACTGCTTGGTGGCTTTCATGATGAAGTTTTTCTAGAGCAATATCTAAGTATAATTTAAAAATCAAAATCCATAACATATTACAAACTTGAAACTGAAAGAGGAACACATGCCCTGACTCAGTTTCCTGTGAACACCAAAGATTTCTTCCCTGTGTTTCTGGAATACTTTGTGACGATTTTCACCAGTAAGCCAAACGTGGCACAGTGTGGAAAAGCACCTTACCACCACTGCCACCACCACAAACGGTGAACTGAAAACACCAGTGGTCTCAAAATGAAAATGTATCAACTGGAATCAGACCAAACACGACAAGCTAAGATTACTTTAATATAATTCACATTTTACAGATGGAAACGTGGTACAAAAATCCATAAAAAACAAACACCGTTCAAGTATTTAGCAGCTGAGAAATGTTTTCAAGGCACTCCAGTAGGTAGGTGTTCATGTGTTCCTGGTTGCTGTCTGCATCTGTATTTTACAAATAAATAAATAATAAGTAAGCACAAAGAGTGGAATGTGGAAAACCTTCAAATGTACAAATTTGGTACAGAGACAGACGCTGATACGAAACAAAATTCATGCCTACCCTTCTTTGCGATGGTATGAGTCTTCTCAATTCTCAATCTAACAGAAGGACACTTCAAAGCAGTCTTGGCCTTTGAGAGAAAATGAGGAACAGATTATAAAGAGGATAGTAGTTTGTTTTTTTCATAATCAGGAGATTAAAAAACATTGATCATCTTGGATGAAAGTGAGAGAACAGTGAGGCAAATCTCTCTTACAGGCAGACAATCAAGCAGGCAGAGGATTTCATTTGCCACGGATCAGCCATAAACTCAAATACCAGCCATAAAAGCACTAAAATAAAAGTTTTAGTACTAGGATGTGTGTGTGTTTGTACCCTCTGATTGTTATGGAGCAATGCCCAAATTGCAGAAGCTCCCATACAGCGGGTCTCCATCACTTTACTTTCGAGGCAGGATAGCAGCACCTTCATGGCTTTGTCTGAAAGAAACAAAGACGCGCAGATCGTTATGGGGGATTCGCAACTCAATAAGACTTGAAAATGACTTTTTTTGGACACATGCTAGATGCAGGAAGTCTCTTCAGTGCCATAAAAATGAAGAAAAGACCTCAACGAGCTCCAGCTAAAAGAGAGCCCAGAAAAACACAGCTGTAAGCAACACGCTATAAAATGGAGAAAAAAAACAACAACCTTGTTCTACAATGGAAAATTCGCTCCACTCGCACTCGTCTCCAGGCGTGCAACAGCTGGAACTTATTCTATATGACATCCGTACCAGCAAAGGAGATCCACCAAAAGATAAGAGGTGGACGACGTTTGAATCAGTATATAAACATAAAGACTTTGATTCACTGTATAGGACTCTAATGAAGTCACTGTAGGGGGTTGAAAAGAAATAAATAATAATACAAATAGTTATGACATACATAAACAATTACTATGTTTAATAAAGTGCTCATCATTTTTACCCGATTCAACTACCAACGCTGTGGAAAGTCCCAAACCGACAGAGGTTTCAGATACCTGGGGAAAAACTTGCTGTTTTCTTAATGTAAACAGATTAATCACGAGGTCAAGAAAAGTTCAGGATAATTGTTTTCTAAAGTTTTACAGGGTAAACAACATGAAGCTGATCAAGTGTTTACAATGAGCGCAATCGTGCCATCTGATTTTTCCACCCGGCACATCTGGACTGATCTAATGTGTGAACTCTGAACAGAGCTGTGGAAATGGTACTCTAAGCTTTGTAAGGTTGGTCTGCTTATTTTCCAACTTACTTTGAATCAAGATTCCAAAAAGACAACGTGCTCAAACAAAGATGAAGAAGACATAATGGCGACAAGTTCTGGACCCAAACCTGGAGCATGCAGAGAGCAGGCGCCTGGTTCGGTCATTGAATTCAGCCTTGTTGCATTCAAAACACATCTGGAAAACCTGACAGACTTTTTTTTTCCTACTTCAACCACAACTCACTGAAACTTAGAGGAGAGTAACATAGCGAGAACATATTAATCACCGGATTACTGGCTGTGCATCATCTGCTTTTACAGTACAGGTCCCACAGCATTATTGCAATCAAAGTTTCCTTGAAAGTCTCAGTAGCCTCTGCTCAGTAATTTTAATAGCACATATTTTCTATTAAACGAAGGCTGTTGTAAGCTAGTCTAGACCCTGAAATTAACTTTAACTTAACAGGAAAAGAGTTTATTTCATGTGCAGTGAAGTGAACAAAGGAGAAACATTTTTTTCCTCCTCTGCTATTATCTGAGTGGCATATCTCGCAGCAACATTAGTCATAAGTCCGTAACTTATTTAATCTTGCTGATTTTCGATCAAGCAATGAGATTTTATTTTTGCTCATTTTCTCTATTGTGATTGATGGAAATCTTGCTGTATGCAAAACACAGGAAACATGATCTTTCCACAGGAAACCAGATATACGGTCACATAGTTTTTGCACCTGGTCCCACAACTCCCACCTGCAGCGTGCACTGCATGGGGGACACGATCGGTCTTTCATTCTCACAGACTTCCTTCGCTTTCATCTCTGTGTTGTAGAATCACTGATAGTCAGATCTCTGTTGTATTCAGCCCACATTTGCAAACATAAACTTAAAAGGGCTTAATATATTTTGGTAGCTTAAATTCTCAAAGCTGTTACTGATACCACTCAAGTCTCCATTCTCAATTCAGAAGCTCTGCATCACAATAATATAATATGTGCACTACACCTAGTATATACGATACTATTCATACTGTGTGTACTTTCAAATGTCACTTTCTGTTTGGTTTCAGTTTAGCAGTCCTGACAATATATCCCAGTCCAAGCGTGCCAAAGTTTGGCACGCACGAGTCTGTTTTGTTTTGATTATTTTTTTTGCACATGATGTAAAACTAAGCAAATAAACAGCGTGAGAGTATTAAATAAAGACCAGACTGTTCATTTTCAGTACATTTGATATGTTGCAAACTTTTAAAACAAAGCAATGGTAAGTGGTGTGTTTTATTTTCCCTCCTTACAATCTGAGTCAGTGAAGCCTAAGCAACTAACGTGTGGGCCCATTAAGCTTTTGCAACTCTACAGATAGGTTTGTTTAAAAAGGAAAATCTGATTTAAATTTAATGATCACTCTTTTACAAGTTTGAGGTTCAAATAATGCAAATAATGAGACCTGGACAGAGCAACTTAAAAACATGAGACCACTAAAAGAGATCCACAAGTTCATAAGAAGATGACCTGGAAAGGGTAACTCTGGGTAAACTGAAAATCGGGTATGTTTTGTTTTGCATTTTATAGTTGCAGTTAAAGAACGTTATGATGGTAGCACAGAAGTAAGAGAAACTGATCTAAGATGGCTTACTGATGCAAATGGGCTACCACCAGAAAGCACATACCTTAGGTGCACCACAAGTCCCTCTGTGGTTGATGACTTTTACGAAGAGTGAACAAAGTGACTCAGCAGGGAACATTTAGCTGCACTGAATTTTTCCCTAATCACTGACTTGCATTGTGGACACACAATGCTGACAAATCTGCTTACTGAACTTCCCCTTTTGATCTTTTATTTCTTTTTTTCATATCCCTGAGTGCGATTCCTAAATGTAATCCTTGCTTAACTTCCATACCATTGGCAATGACGTGTGACTTGTTGGCAGGGCAGAAGCAGAGGTTCTGAAGGGTGAGCAGCGCGTGCCGTCGATGTGGTGCCAAGTCTGCCAGCAGTTCCAGCGATCCGGTCAGCCTGAGGATACTTTGCTGGCCGTCCTCTGTGAATGAGAGACTGGCCAGCAGTCTCAGCCATAGGCCCAGAAGGCTCCAACCACTACTTACAGACGTGGCTTTAACACCAGCAGCCTTGGGCACCGGTACTGACAAGAAGGCTTGAAGGAAGTTATTCTGAGAATCACAGAAATGAAACAAGAGTGAACAGAGATTAAAGTTTCAGTCATAACAACAGTGAAAGAGTTTTAGAGAGGGCAAGAGCGAGATTTCCTAACATCATTTTTTAACCTTTTTCATTTTAATCTGCTACTTGTCTTGCCCACTAATTCTATGTACATAATGTCTCTTACCTTCTGCAGGAGACATCTGCAGTCACGGGACATGACTAGGTTAGCCAAGAGGGAGAAAGCCAGATTCTGGATGATGCTGTTATCTGGGGCAAGCGCTGAAGCCAGCTTCATGACAGAGTGCATCAGTGAGCTAGTGGAGGAGCTTTTAGATCCTGGTACAAGGCCAGGGCCACTGCCACAAAGAGAACTGCATGCTGGGAACAGAAGAAGGAAAATGGCTTTATTAATCTGCTCTTATTCATTTATATTTATAAGAACATTAAAATAAAACATGCTTATTCTGCCCTTTGTGGATGTCTGGATCTACATCACCACACACACACACACACACACACACACACAACAAACAGCCACACACACACACACACACACACACACACACACACACACAACACACACCACACACACACACACACACACACACACACACACACACACACACAAAATCAAATACACATAAAATCACATGCCTGTACTACACTGTGAAATCTTGTGTCTGGACTAGAATCACAACTTCTCTCGCCAATTTCAGCATTAAAAAAAGTCAAACACACATACAGTGAAACCAATTTTTTCTTGTTGTTGGAAGTACTCTCTGGTTTTTTTTTTGTTTACCTTAATGCTGGCTAGCTCGCCAGACAGCAGCACTAGTAGCTGCATAAACAGGCCTTGTCTTGCACGGCTGTCTGCCCACCACACCTAAACATCTCCACGCGGCTGCATGGAGAGCTTACTTTGGTGTAAAGACAGTCTAGCTAAATGACCAAAATGATGGAGACAAGTGGAACTTGTGCACCAATACAGAACATAACATATATGTGAAGGAAGAAGTGCTGACAGGCACAAGTTAAGAGCCAGGAAAAACAAAATATGATGAAAAAAAAGAGTCCTGAAGTAACTTTAAGCCTTTCACAGGTGAAATCGGAGAGTTTCAGAAACACTTTTGAAAAGCACTTCATTTATTTAATATTCAGTCACCACGGAAATACTCGAGTGATGACAATTAGGCTCGTTTGACTCTGGGTGGGAAGTAAATCATGTAGCTACAATTCTACTAAGAAGGCACATTCACATCAGCATAACTGACATGACTAATTGGCATGGATGTACATTACACACAAAATACAGAAATTAACAAGCTTAAGTTGAAGAGAATTCACGAGGCAGCCTGAAACTGACTGACATTTCTTGTTGGAGAAAATGACAGCTTGATGGTTTTGCTAATCCTGGATTGGAAACAGGCATATGCTGATCTTAGCCTGCGGTTATCTCAATACCTGTCAAGAAACCTGGTGTGTCATAAAACTGACAAGGGGGATCTGCTTTAATAAGTAACCGTTTCTCTGATACGAGTCAGCTGCCGATTAATTATTTTGCAGCCATGCAACATATACTTCAAAAGGAGAGATCCCTACATGTAAGTGGAGAAAAAAAAAAGATTTTCATTTGTTTTACTTTCTGTGTGTCTGAGGGAGCAAGTTTTGGGCTGCTCCAAAAATATCTGTGGAAAATATGTGTGGCACAGATGAAAACAACAATCTGACTCGAACTAGCAGCGTTAACAAAGCTTTGGATGAAGGAGGTAGACTGGAGATGAAAGGTTCAGCAGAAATGTAGCGGTCTCGGGAGACCGAGTGGTAGCCTGAGGGTGTATGGTGTAATACTGAGCCTGGCTGCATGCAGGCTGAACACAACCTGCTGTTCAGTTAACCTTTAGGGAAATACTGTGCCCGACTTCACTGCTTTCTGGTGCTTCACAGCTTGAGCTTATGGGGGGTCTAAAGCGAGGGAGTTTAGATCAGAGCGTGCACACGCACCCACTGAGGAACTGATGCCAATCAAATAGAGATATGCATACGCACGGACGCACAGATGCACACAATTTTAGAAACGTTCATAAGTGTTGCACATAACGCCCCCCCCTCCCCCCTCCACACACACACACCACCAATGATGAAACTGATTTCTAAGCCAGTCGCACACGCATGCATGCACACAAACACATCAAAGGTACCACAGGCTGTTTATCAAAGTACATTTTCCCAACCGTTTCCTTCCTATAAATCTTTCAATTTTTCCACTCAAAAAGTTTTTTTTTTTCTTTTTCTTGCACGTCTTTTTGGTTTCCACATACATGGTTCTTACATTTGCATGATGGAATACTGGTACCTCGAGCAGCACAGAGATGCTCTGTTCCTCCCCACATCATGCTCTAAAACTGGCTGCTCTGCATACAGCGAGACAGCTGTGCAGCCTGAACTCTGGATGTGACACTGTGCCTATTGTGAGTGGCAAGCAAGAAGGCACTGGGTCTTATACAGTTGAGATGCAATGCAGCTCTGTGGTTATTAGAGAGAACAATGGGACTCTCAGTGCAAATTGTGTATGACTCAGTCAGATTGCCAACTACAGACAGAGGCGATGGGCAGGCACGGGCCAGGCACAATGCCTACACAAACACACAAGCATACACACACACACACAGGCAAACATAAACACACAAACATGCAGACCTGTTGTGCAGTTGGCCGTGTAAACGCACAGAAGCTCCAGAACCGCCTCCATAGTTGCGTCGTCCAATAGGAGCCAAGGCCAAAGGGCACTGAGCGCCTGTGTTAGGTGAGCATCTGTGGCAACCACCTACAAACGCAAACAGATTTTACACACACGCGCATGATTTATACAACAGCTCCAACAAAGATGACAGTAATCAACTTAAAATGCCTCAATATTTTCCTAAGCGTGCAGGAAACGCACACAAGGCGGAGACTGATGGCAGGGTAAACACTGCAGTGGAGCCTTCATGGCTTTTTAGTCTGAGCTAACCGACAGTGACTGAAAGGCCACTTAGAAAATGAAAACCAGCTAAAAAGCCTCATAAGTAATGACATTATAGGGTGCGAGAAGCTAAACTTGCTGAGATGTTAGCTGAGCCGTGTGCATTTAGGCAAATTTCATTCACAGAACAGCGCCGGTACTCTGGGGTTGCATTAAAAACCAATTAGCAGTGGGGAATTAAAAGGTAGGCACAGAGGCTTACTTTGCATTCATCGTTGCAATAAAGAGCACTCCGCAGGATCTCCACAGTCAGCTTGACTTCCTTCAAATAGCCCTCTTCCTGATAATATGGGAAAACAAAATAATAAAGTCCAATAGGCTTCATTTTCCAAATTTAAAAACACTCTTTACCGCAGTCATTAAAAGCTTATAAGAACAGTAAGCAGACTTTCTGCTGACAAGTACAACCCATATTCATAACATTTACCCAAAAACTCATTTGTGTTCAATTCAGTTTGTTATTCTATCCAAAGGGAAAAGAAATGCTGAGATCGGAAATTTCCAGCCAGTTTGTGCTCACCTTTTTGCGGTGGGAAGCCTTGCTGGGCCGGAGTGACTCCAAGTGGAGCTGGGTATGAGTTTGCTTCAGCTGCTCCACACAGGTGTCAATTAAACCAGCTAGAACACAAGACAATCCGAGGTTCACACTCGGTTAAACTATCACCAAGATACCACGTTTCTACTGTTATCCAAGCACTTTTTAACACAATCACAAAAATCGCTCAAAAACAGGTTTGCTTCAAAGATGAACTTTTAGGGACACGGTTTAAAAAGATAGATGAACATAAAGAAACCAGAGTAAATGACAGGTGATAATCTAACTCCAGCCTGACGTTTGGGGGATTACCTTTAACTGCATAGTTTTGAGCTGTGGGGCTGCAGGCTAGCAGTGTCATCAGAGCTCTAGCTGTAAGCTTCTTTAAAGGGTCCTGAGTGGTCCTCTTCTCAAAGCTCTGGCAGCAGAAGTTGAAGCAGGACAGTGATTGCGCCGCACAGTAACACACTTTCAAATTCAAACTTTTTTACATAACATTGACCAAAAGCATGTAACTCGATTTTTTGTTCCAAAATAATTCCTAGTGAACACAAAGCTAGCTAACAACACAGCTGATTACTTTAGAGACCATCAACCCATCATACCTGTAATAAGAGCTCACACAGCTCGCTGGCTGAGGGACTATTCAGGACATCTGAGAGAGATCTGACATACTTTGAGTTAGAGGTTGTGACCTCTTGACTGCGGCTCTTTGTTTCCTCTGTGAAAACTGTACAGAGAAACTGCAGAGCCACCGTGTGAAGGAGAGGCTGCGCAAACCTCTCATTTACGCACACCGATAACGTTCCTGTAGACACACGGGGAAAATGAGAGTAAAAAAACTGCAACCCTGTGATAGCTAAATATTTGTTCATGAATGAGGTAGTAGGTGCGAGAAGTAAGCACACTAATTATTTGAATGGCACCAAGATATCGTGAACATGTAAACTCAAAACTACACGCACAAAGGCTCAGCATTATTTCACTGGACTCATCAGACTTCCCTGCTGCGCCATTAATCACACAGGAAGACAAGTAGGGGTAGTATGAGGACAGGATGCAATTATCGTATCGTAGCATCTGTTCAGGAAAGTTAATACAAATAGTAATGATGCAAAAAGCATGTTAAAAAGACAGAATTGATTTTTTTCTGCATCAGATTTAAGGCTGCACAATTACACCTAAAATGCTAATCCTGATTATTTAGTCAGTTACTGCAATCAACATAATTACACCTAATCACGGTTATCAGTCTTTTATGATGTAAGACCGCATTTCATCAAGCAAGAGCTTGTGTCTTAAACCTCAGTGGGCTGTTTAAATCAAATGGAATACATAATTTCACAATAGTATATAATTGTGCAATATGAGAAGTGATCAATATTACAATATAAAATTCTGTAGTCCAAATTGCAGTTATTACATTATTCTACCCCCCTAGTTTTGCTCGCATACTGAGCCGAGCAACCTGTGTACCTGCAAACGCTCGCCAGTGTCTCCCCAGCGCAGCACAGACAGATGGGTGCGCTGCTGAGCCGTCCCTCTTCACCAGAGTAGCCAGGAGCATAAACACGTCTACCCAGCACATACAAACCACGTCCCGGGTACCTGCGTCTGAGGAGGGAAAGGGTGAGTCACAACTTTTCTGACACAAGACAGCCACAAAGAGACACACAGAGTGCACTACAGGGCATGCTGCAAAAAGAGTGGGACCAATGTCCAAAAAGGACTTGATTTTGAAGAACTGTTTAGGTTTTGGGGGGGGGGAAAGTCACCAATGATGGCATACATACAAATTTTGGAAAACAGTCTATATCATTGTTTCCTTTAAATATAATATGATTTTCTGACCTAAACCATTAGTATCCAGCATGAGCACAGCCACCAGAGAAGACAACAGCTTCTTCAGGAAGTCCATCTGTCCAATCGGCTCCTCGCTCACTGTGACATATGACTGCAGGAGTTTTGAAAAGCTGGACAGGAACTGAAGTATGGTGACAAACTAGAAAGGAAAAATAATGTAGATATTTATTGAACAGTTAAAATTAAAAAAATAAAATAAAATCATATGATTAAAAACATGTCCAAAACAATGGTATGTTTTGAATATGAGCTTGTTTAGTATTCCACCCACACTGAAATCTGGAGATGCTCTTAGATAACCTCGTGCTGCACTCAAATGCACTGTTTTGCTTTGTTTTTTCAAACCAGCCCACAGTTTTTTGTGGTAAGATATAATAATAATAGAAATGTTAAAAACGCTGGAAAAATTTCTTTAGATGCGTCTAACGCAGTAATCCTCACCTGGCGTTTGATGTCCTCTCTCTCTCCTGGAAGGATGTTTGGCGTCTTCAGCTCAGTCAGACACTTTTCAACGGAGCCAAGAGCCACCAGACTGAAGAAGAAAATAAACATGATGGAGAAAGTGTGTGCTTGCAAGGAACCAGCTTGAGGGGGATTAAGGCTACAATTAACGCGAATTCTGTAGTCAAATATGCACACTTTTATTTAAATGGTGAAAAAAACGGTGCAGGAATGCAAGGTGTAGTTTTTGTATCTGTATTTTATGGTTTTTGTGTTTACAAGGACAAAAACTTTCTGCTTTTGTTTTTTTACAAGTCTTTCCCTTAAATGATTATTTGCTTAAAAGAGCAAACACTTAAATCAATGCTTGCTTAAGATGATAATACATCAAGGGTGGTTGAGCTGGTGTTCATGTGGACTCAGCATGTGACCTCTTACCTGGCCAGAGCTTGAAGGAGCTGGTTATGTCGGATGGCAGTGAGGGTGAAGTCTGGCAGGATGGCCAGCAGGTTGGTCAGCAGGCCGCAGTGGGCCGTCAGGAGGTCAGGCGTTACCTTGACAACGGGTTCCACGGCCAAGGGCTCGCCCTGTCGGGAGTCCTGCGAGGTAATAGAGTTGCTGGTGTCTGTGTCGCTCTGGCCTGCGAGACACATCAATAGAGGGCTAACAGACACACTTCCTGAAAAAGGGTTCACATATTGTAAATCACGTCTCTGTCTCTGGCTACCAACCACTGACCACATAATCAAAAGCAGTAAACCAAAGAAAAGCTGCACTACTTTCTCAGCTGTGTATTTAGGATGCTCACATAAACACAAAACTTGGTTTAGTTTAAGACAATCAGTAGCCATATTGAGAGCCACTGTTTCAGAAGGGAAAAAAAAGAAAGGTTTATGCTGTACTAAGAAGTAAACACACAGTTTTACTGAGGCTGTTATCCACAGACATTTCTCATTTCAGTACCTTGAGCCATCAGTCTGCTGACAGGGGTATCTTGTGTCATACTCAGTGGGGAGGGAGCCTTTGGGGAGTGTGGCCTTGAATCTCTTATCTATAATGGACAACATTAAGATGTGAGGATCCATTTAACTTTAATGCAGCGGTTCATTTATTGGTATGCATATTGCTGCGCTGACCACAGTGCTAGAGGTGGAGAGAGAGCTGGAGGGTCTGCTGGAGTTGACTGTGGGTGCTGGTGGGTTGCGTCCCGAAAGCCACAGAGAATTCTCAGAATCTACACAAGCATATAAACAAAACAACACATACAGATTACAGCAGTGTTATAAGAAAATGTAGGGGGGAAAAAAGGAAGAAAATCAATAATGAAAGTCAGTGTGGATGTGTACTGCTGGAACAAATCCACATTATCAGGCTTGAAGAGAGTAATTAAGGAAAATCAAAAGAATTAGCTTACCCGATGAGGCGCTCTCCTGAAGTCTTGGGCCACAGTGAGAGCCAACACGAGGCTGGATGTAGAAAGTGTACCTGCCACAGTAACAACTGGAGGCAGAGAGACCCACATGCTGGAAATACTGACAGTGATAGAGCAGAGCCTGCAGTGCTGGAAGACCCACCAAAGACATCCCAGACACTTCATCGCGAACACACGGGTGCTGGACGATGAGAGGGCGACAGGAGAATAGATGTTTCAGTATTTAATGCAAACATTATATTTTTATGATGCAATTATGATTCTCATTGAAATTTACAGATTAAAAACAAAGAAATCAAAGAGAGTTGAAGAAAAGGACAAAGTGAAGAGGCTGAGGGCATTCGTTAAGTTGTGACACTGATGTAAGACATTTCATTCATTTTACAAATGTCACTTCATAGCTACAGGATGACATTTTGTGTCCTAGTTTTATTTTGTTTTTGGATCTTTCTTTTCTTTTCATATAGCCCCTGCACAGCTAGGCAGCAAGTGTAACCGTTTCTGCTTTCTTTTTTTTGCACTTGGCCTGCTTTGTACTTTGCAATGTTGTGTGCATCAGATTTAGTAAACAACAAGCTTTGCTTTTATAAGATAAGAACACACGATACCTTCTTTTTTTTTTTTTTCAATTTCTGACTTACAGCTCCCTTGATGAGTAATGGCATGCTGAATTAGTTTGATGTTTTGACAGATTTAAATGTGATTTTTGGGGGGGTTTAGTGCTGGAAGCCTGCACCCTCAGTACAGCTTCAGTTCTAGCAACACCCCTGAACCCTGCAGGGCTTAACTAGAGAGGAGAGGATGGTTTGGAATGGAAAGGAGGGACAGAGAGGGGATATAAAGAGAGAAAAACCAAATGAGAGAGAAAGTGAAAACAGTTCATGGTCTATAAAAGCTTTTTAACTGGCTGGCAGATCTGCCGACCTGCCAGTGGGAGTCCTTGGCCTCCTCTGCGTTGGCAGGCATAGGCATCACCAGCAAGTTCTGCAGGATAAATGCAGCCTAGACACACAAACAATTATAAAAAAAAAAAAAAAAAAAAAAAAACAAAACACAACACACACACACACACACACACACACACACACACACACACCCACACACACACACACACACACACACACACACACACACACACAGAGTCAACTTAAACTAAATCAGCAACAGTGCCATCTGCCTTTATTTGGCTGGTAATACATTCAAGTCCAGACTCATTTTCTGACCACTCATTAGGTGAAAATGAAATTTGCTTTCCTTCCACTGAGACAAATATACTCTGCAACTCATAGTTTACCTATCACTAATCATCTCTGCATGTTCTATATATTCACCCAAGAGTCCTCAGGTTAAACCATTAGTGATAATAATCAATAACCCAGAATATTTCTGGCTTTAACAGTCAACACAGTTGCAGTTCAAACACTGTACCTCTCTGCGGACCATGCTGCTCTCCTGTTGATCCAAGAGGATGTTGAGCAATGTGCCCCACAGGCCTCCACTTATGTTCTGACAGCTGGCACACAGAGCCTGGCACCCGCTGGGCATCGAGGATAGAGCTGCACCCAAACTCAAACTGGCAAATCTCACCTGACATGAAAGAATAAACCCACGTTTGAAACGAGGAAGAGAGAACACTGAGATGAAGCTTTGTTAAAGAAAAAACAAAACAAAAACATGACATGTTAATGTTATGGTACACATCTATATCGAGTTTTATCGAATTTCCCAGAGGAACCCACCCGAGGGATTAATAAAGTTCTATCTAATCTAATCTAATGCAATAAATGTGAATTTGGTCATGGTGGTTTTTATTTTTACTATAATATCATACTGACATTTAAACTGAAAACATAGTCTTCTTTGTCAAGGGAGCCTCTTAGACTGACTTGTGTGGGAAGTCATTTTTGAGCAGTGCATTTGGTACGACTAGCTGTCATGTACTTCCTTTATGCCTGTGAGCTCTTGTGCAACTGTTACAGGATTCTTCCCCCGCCCCAGAAGCCAAACATCTAAAGCTTTATTTTAAAAACAGACAGGGTTTACAAAAAATGAAGGTGAAAAATCAAATGTAAACTCAACTCCTTTACTCTCTTACAGCAAATTCATATATTGAAGTATAAACACTAAATAAACATAGCCCAAAAAGTAAGGACATTTGTGTTTGGTTGATTATTTCGTTGTTGTAACAGTGCTACTTGGCAATAAATTACATAGTTGTCCAATAAACAACACCAATTAAGAGTCAGTAACAGAATAAGCTGTTTGGAAAGTTTTTATTGGGCATAACGCTGCTGCTCAAACCACAAATGCATTTTCCGTACCATTTAAAGCGACATAAACACGCCTTCCAACAATATTAGGATTTATTTCCAACAAACAAATAATCAACCGAACACAGTAAACATAGTTTTCGTGTTATGTTTGCATATAAAAGTGGTGCTCATTACCTCTTGATCTCGGTCCACCCATAACGGGATCAACCATGCTAAACCCAGCTGAGAGGAACTGGCTTCCTCGGCAGCTGCTTCATTCCCCAAAGACCACTGTGGAATCATGTCCTAGTGCAGGAAAAAAAAAACACTTCAGTTTTACTCCAACGTCTTTTAATAATTTGCAGAAAAGTGTTCACTAACTATAAACACAGTAGGATCTCAATTCTAGAGCATGTTTTCTGCTGTATACTGCAGTATGTTGACACTTGCCTTGTCCTTGTTTTCAGACATCATCTCATGAGACAAGTGAAGCAAGCAGATGACTGCATTCTTGGTAACACCTTTCCCCATGAATGACAAGGAGTTGCCACCCCACTCAACATAAAATGAGGATATCACCTGGGTAGATAACAGAATATATTGGAAATATTATATCCTTATGTGCCAATTAAGACTATGACACTATCTATCTATCTATCTATCTAAAAAGACATAGATACAGTGCAGAGGTCGTTCATATTTGGTATGTAGTTGTTATCCAATGCTACACCTACTTTCAGTGTGAACACCAAAGGCACAGTCAGTTGAGCAAACAGAGTAGTTGCTTCTGTGTTAATGCGAACTGTATGCTTGTCATGCAGCCCAATGCATCCAAATGAAAATTAAATACAGCTGAGACTAATTATTTTTTGCTTTGGTGTGCCATCAGGATGTGTGGTTGCACATATGAGCAGATGAAGAGAGAGAGGAGCCCAAGGCTTGCTGAGATTTGGGCCTCTACTTTGCCAGGAGGAGGTGGGGGAGGAGTCAACGAGGTGATCTATAGCAGGTGAGAGGCGGGCGAAAAGGTTAAAAAGCCGACGATGAAAGAGGACGATATCGGAATCTGAGAGACCGAAGCTGCCATTACAAATCCTAACTGCAAAAGCAAATTAACCTTCAGTCTCCATTAAATGTTAATTTATGTCAATAAAAGCTGCCCCCCAAATAACAAACAAAAGGCTGTTTCCGTGTAAACAGAGCTGTCTGTTCCTTGGGGGTCTTCATTTCAAAGCAAAACTAAATGTGGACACCTCTGTGCTCTGGACTGCTGTGCAAGCTGGTCTACACTGAGTTACGCTATTGTTTTATGGACCGTTGAACAGCTGAACAGATGGAATAGGCAAGGTTGATTAATCTCATCAGCATCTTCACAGTGTGGCGTGTCTAATCAATGAATGTTTTTTACCTTTTGTTATTCATGTCCCGTAACCACATTTTTGCTTAATTTTAATTAATTCCACAGAAAGTACTCTGTTTGCCTTTTTCTTCATTTCTGTAGGCATTCTCGTATCTGATGAGAGGGGAAAAGCTTCGGCACTTGCCAATGCAGTGCACGAGCATATGCGCACACACTGTGCAGACAAAGAACTTGACACTCATGCCACATGCAAATACAAACTGATGGACAAACACATACCTCTAATAACCCACTGAGATACTTGGAGCAAAGGGAGCTGGGCTCCAGGTCAGGGCAGTGGGAGCTCCAGCCAGGCTGGGCAGTCACGCTGATCATGCCCTGCAGTGTCCTCTCCAGGCTGGGAAGGCCATAAAAACGCGGTGCATCAGACACCCGCAGGCTCTGAAGCAAACGGACGGCCAGCTGGCTCTTGAAGGGGCCGGCTAATGCCAAACATAGCCTGGACAGACAGGAAAGGAGAGAACGAGAAAGACAGAAGCGAGCAAATCAGACAGAAAAAGGCAAAAAAGGCAGAAAAAGAGCGATAAAGACTGAATTATTTATACCTAGCACTACAAAAAGGTATTTTGTGTAAAATATGGCTGAATGTTTTGGTAAGGCAAAAAATGTCTCAGCTGTAGTGGAGAAAAAGTATTTGATATGTTAGAAGCAGATAAATCTCAATGATACGCATCACATTATAAATGTAAAAAGGAAAAAAAACATCGAACCTGTCCAATGTAATTACAAAGTTGTGTTTTACTTAAAAGTTCAAATTATTTAATCTAAAAAAAAAAAAAAAGAACCACTGGCTGTCATATGTGACTTCACCAAAGGAAGCCACAAGTGTGTCTGTGAAAACCTACCTGTCAGTGGTGTGTGATAGGCAGCGGAGTAAGGTGTTAAAGAAGTGGGTGAGCTCTCTCTGCAGTCTTTGGCTCACATGGTTCTTCACTTCTTGATGCTCCCCTGTGCTCTGAGTTGAGGTCTGGTTCTCCACACCAAGCAGCAAATTCAGCAGAGACACAGCATCCTGGAGGATATGGATACTGTTGAATTGTACGTAATTATTTTAAATTCACCCCCATAATTTGTGCATTCCTAGCTAGTAGTGTTGAGTGTATTTACTTTAGTTATAGAGGTTTTAAACTGAAGGGAGAAAAGAAAAACTGACTTATGGAGTATTATGGAGAGAAGGGCGAGAAGTGTATGCAAGCAACCACCTCCTTCTCTCCCTAAAAAACCTGCCTCTGCAATGCCAAACAGCAGAATTTCATACTGAGCAGTGCACACAGAGTGGGTAGTTAATCCAAGTCTATGAAGTGACAGATGTTCCTGAAACAGCTCAGTAATTACAGAAAAAGTCAGAGCAGCACTGCTCACCCCTGCCAGGCATTCAGTGTGAGTCTTCGTTAGCTGCCAGGGGAGGAATTATTGTTTACACACACATTAATGAGAAAGCCAAGGTGAAACTGATTAAATCCTAAAAGCAGCACTGGAAAAAGTGAGATGATTTTTCTGTTAAGGTATAAAAATTAAAAAAAACTATGAATGTGACTTTGTTTTAAGGAAATAATCTCTGCCACAGGCCTGAGGTAGAAAGCTACGAAACTATTTTCAGTTATGAAAAAGTAATATGGTTGTGCGACGGTGTGTGTGTGTTTGTGTGTGAGTGATTTATCCATGCTTTGATTGCATATTTATAGCTTTCTGCTTCTAACCAGATTACCAGCTAATGGGAACACATACACACATATTTTAATGGTACTAACAAGGTGAGCTATGGTGTGACACATAAATAAGATGAGTAAGGTATGTATGGATAAGATGGCCACTAGTTTAATGGGAAACTAGAGTGCTCAATGAATCCATAACTAAACAATGTGTACACGCTGTGCCAAAAAACTAGGAACTAACTAAAGGAAAATGGCTGGACATTAGTAAGATAAGATAAGATACCTTTATTAGTCCCACAAGGGGAAATTTCATGTTAAGGCTGCCGACCTATTGCACGCAATGGCGGCGCCATCTTACCCTCCGACCATACATACATTACACAAAACATCACATGGGGAAGACAGGTCAGAGAGGTATAACAATGGAAAATGCACCACATGAGGAAAGATAAGGAGAAAAAAAAACTCCCCCCAGACTGAGCCTCTAATACACCAGAGAAACACACAACAAGCAACAGGGATGGGTAAAGGGTGAGAGACAGCCAATGTAGACAGTACATCCGGGCCTGCAGCTGCGCTGGTCTCCTTGATCCACCGTCAGCATCGGAAGGGAATAAGCGTCGAAGGCGTGTGGGGGGGGGAGTGTACATTGCATGTGTATATATGTCTGTGTAAGCGTGTGCGTGTCCACAGTTCAGCTGAGACAGTGTCCTTAGCCCTGCCAGGCTAAGTAAACAGTAATCACTACAAACTCTGTGTAGCTGTCTGTGTTTGAACCATGCTAAACAGCATAGCTCCTGTTAAATAAAATGAAACTATAATGATTTTTTTAAAGTGAGGTTTTTCTTTCACACATGTCATGATGTGTACCTGGTTGAGAAGCAGCTCCAGTATCCAGCGCAGGTCCTCGTCCTCTGAGTCGGCCGCAAATTCAGTGTGAATCTGCGTGAAGTAGGCATTCAAAAATGCAATGATGCCCACCAGCAACCTTTCATCCTCAACACAGGCTGGGCGCACCTGGAGAAACCTGCAGGGAGGAAGAGGAGGAGAAAGAGACAACATTAGAAGAAAAACATGGTTGAGAAGGATAATAACATTGATTGAATAACACTGATCAGATCAGAGAAATAACTGACATATATGAGTGTGTGTTTATGGAGACTTATTCCAAAATGTCTTCATTGTTACTGAAGTATTACATTTCATTCATCACTTTTTAGTACCTTGTTGCGTCCTCCTTTTGTCTTCAGACCTACTTTAATTCTCCTTCTTCTTCGTGGCACAAATTTATCAAGGTGCTGGAACCATTCCTCAGAGATTTTGGTCCATACTGACATGCTACCATTACACAGCTACTGCAGATTTGTTGGCCTCACCAGCAATGACCCTCAGGTAGGCTGTGGTGTTTAAATTATGCTCAGCTGGTACTAAGTGACCCATAGTGTGCCAAGAAAAAAAGATATGCTTTACACTATTACACCACCAGCAACCTGAACACTTCAGCCATATCTGTGTGACTAAATGCACTGGATTACCATCATGTGATTGGCTGATTAGATATTTGCGTTCATAAGCAGATGAACACGTGTACCTAATAAAGTGGCAGATGAGTGTCTATGTCTCACTCAGTTTTGCTAAATACCCATTTCCAAAAAAACTGAGAACCTGTGTAAATATAAATAAACACAATGCTTCCAGCTTATTCAGATCCTAAATTAAGGGAGAATAGTTCAAAAAACATTTATACAATGTTGAAAAAATACATGTTTATTTTGAATTTGATGTCACCCACTCATTCGGCTAAGCTTATATCTGTATTGCATCACCATTTCTTTCAACAACACTCTGTAGGTGTTTAGGAATTGAGGACACCAGTTGCTGTAGTTCTGAGAGCACAATGTTTTTCCATTTTTGCATTCTTAGGGTTTGAGCAGACTAACATTTCAGGGCTTTCTTTGTCATATTTTCGGTTTCATAATGTGCCAAATGTGTTGAATGGATGACAAGTCTGAGCTGCAGGGAAGTCAAATTAGCACTCTTACTACAGAGTCATGCTGTTATAATGCATTCACAAATGTCACTTGGCATTGTTTTGCTGAAATAAGCAAATTGAAAAAGACATTGTCTGAATGGAAGCATATGCTGCTCGCAGACCTGAATATATTGTTCAGGTCTGTGCTCAGTTTTTGCCTGTGCTACAACATAAAGTGCATTTTTAAAAGTATAAACATTTCACATCTCATTTTCCATATTTGACATATTGCCTATACAGAATTTTAATCCTTGAATTCTATCTTTACATTTTACACACAGGATTACATTTACTGGTTTTGGTAACAGTGTGAGAAAAGTTCATAAATCCTTGATTATAATTATCCGGTGTACCTGGTCACTGCAGCCTGCCAGCTGAGGGAGTGAAGGGTCTCCCTGCATCTGTAGGTGGGAATGTGTGGGAATGCCAGCCTGTCAATCAACAGGTAGATGCTGAGCCTGGAGAGAGCAGAGGCCACAGAACTGTGCCCTGATGCGCTGACGATGGCCTGGATACAATCCTGCAGCGCAGTGGGAAGGTGCACTGCCTTCAGCCACAAAACTTGTGTTTCTGACAGCTTTAAGTCGGGATGGAATCTGAGGGGAATAAAATGTTAATGGTTTAAAAATTTATATATTCCAAATTAAAGCGCATGACTACTGATGAGCTGGCAAGTTTATTGCTTAAGCAGCAGCCTCAGAATCACTAATGACTGCATTAACAGTCATATTTGATCACCAGTCTAGTGGGATGAGACATTTATGATTCATCAGAAGTTTTGAGAATTTCTTACAACTGATTAAAGCAGAGGTAGCCATGTTTTTTTCGAGTGTGGTAACAAAAAAAAAACAACAATATCTGAAGCTGATCGCTTTGATACATAGCTATACTTCACATAAACACTAAGTACAAAGAAGACACCCGTCTATTTTATTGACTAATCAATCTTAAACAAGTGCTGTTTTCCCCAGTCACAGCATTGTGTGAAATTCAGTTTAAGATGGACTAATCCATCCATGGTGTGCTTCAAACATCTGTGCTGTAATCAAGCTGGTTGAATTTGGGAGAGACACTCTCATTTGTTTGAATTAGGTCACATTAGAAGTAAATGAAGACAGATGAAACACAAGATGGCAAGGCTGAATCTAAAACTTCACCGCAATGCTCTACAACAGGGAATGTTTTAAAAGAGTGATATCTATAACTCAAAGCCTTTTCTCAAAAAAGAAAAAAAAAAAAATCCTGTCACAGAATTATTGCTCAGGTAAGTTTCTTTGGCAGTCTACTAGACTACTTTGCTTGACACAGAAACATTCATCTACCATGGTGTCCAATCTCTAATTTAATCCTAATTTTTAAACACAAAAAAAAGAACACACATGAAACGCATTAGTACAATGGCCACACCTAACATTTGCACATATACAGTTGGAAATATGAAGGAGCTTACTCGCTGACACCTCTAGCAATGCCACAAAGTTCCTGAAGGAGGTTATCTATCCCAGAATGCCACGCAGTGTTCCAGGCCACCTGTAGGGCTTGGCGGGCAGGGTTAAGAGTTTGGAGGTCAGACGAAGGCACCAGTACGCAGCAGTACGGACTAACAGCATGATGAGTTGCTGCCTGAAATGGAACGTTGTACCTTGAAGAAAGATTAAAAACAAAACTCTGAATATTGTCTGTCAAGTGTTTTAATGACAGGGAAGTAAAAAAAGTGGCAACGAAGCACAAGGCAATATTTAACACTGCTGCTGACCTCCAGAAGTTTATGAAGGTCTTACCTGCGTGTTACTGCCAATGGCAGGGAGAATGGTGTGACGCTCACTTCTGTGGTGGACGTGTCAGACCTGATGACAGAAAAAGAGCACTGCAGTATTAAAAGGATGAACATTAACGCATGCACAAATGGAAATTTAAAGAGAGGAAAATTATGCTCACCATAAGTCAGTGCTGGCGATCTCATCAAATAGCAGTAAACTCATCAGAACAGCAATCTCACTTCCATCGCTTTTGTTCTCCTTCAATATCAACGATGCTATAATGAAGACCAAAATAGGCAATTTACATAACAATGACATCCAGAACTTTATCACTTGAGTCCATAAGAAGATTACAGAAGTAATAGTGAAGTAGTAGTTTATATTGCAAGAATTTATTTGCGAAAATAAACTTGCAAACACTTTTCTTATTAAATGTAAGACTCCACTGAATTTAAAATGTGGTTATGTTTAAAACACTGCATATCTTTTGCATGAATAAATTTCAATAAAGCTCTATTTTCTGTCTAGACCTGACTAAAACCATTACGCAAATATACATAAAATCACTTGAATTAAATGTCTTTTAATTTATAAACCAAGTTACATTTTAGCTCAAATTTATGCAACAAATATTAGAGCTGCTGTATATATTACCAACTACTATTAAGACTAAGCTGTTAAAAGTGCACTGCTGCCGAGCCGAGCTCTGTGGCAACAAGTTGCATCATACTAATATGCTACTTACTACAGTGTGACAGCATGGTTAAAAGCTATGCATCAGTGGATGACTTGAGAATATGGCCCCGAGCTACTCGACACAATGTGTGTAGCTGTTATTTAATGAGTTGTCTTGTGAATGTACCCCTGAGCAGTGTGAGGAGCAGGAGCTGCCGCTGTGCCAGGCTGTGCCTCAGAGATGGATCAGCGTACACCAGCTTTCTCAGGATACATACACAAGGCTCCAGTAGACAATCAAACCTCTGGGGAAAACAGCAACATACTCACTCGGTGTTTAATTGCAAGGAAAACACAAACAAAGCCACACGCTGCCAGTCGGCCTCGCCTTGTTCTGCCTCTCACAAATGCACAGGATTTCTTTAGTGTCAGCTCGCATAAGCTATACCTAAATTCTGTGACTGTGAAGGTTGCAGGTAAGGGAGGTTGGGAACAAATACAAGTCATTCTCTGTAGCCCTGTTACTCCACATCCATGTAGCGAGACATGTTGGACGATTACCCTCGGCAGCTTCTGATTAAAAGCCTGGGAATGGTCAGCAGACTGCATCAACTACAGGCCAGAAATCACTGCTGACCGGGGCCTGTCTGACAATATTTATACACGCCATTTCATCCTTCTATCATCCACGGCTCAGTGGTTTTCCTGCATCCACACATGAACTCACGTGAACACATAAACATGGACATATACATAAACGAGACAACATGTGACTTTTTATATTTGGGTTATTGAGTTTCAGTAGTAACTGTTTCAGTAAGCATCTACAGTCTGTTTCTTCTATTTACCTTGTTGCCATTTACACACTCCATAATTACAGAAAGGACTTTATCTTTTATTCCAAGGTTCTTTAGTACTGGGTGCATTGCTGTGTCTAAAGGGAAAGAAAGAAAACCGTTCAATATATGTCAAAACACACACACACAGTAAAGTATTGGGAAACAACAAACACTGGTGCCCTTACTACAAATTGTAGTTTTAACACAGCGTTTTGCGTATCACAGACTTTTATAATTGATTTACATTTTAGTGAATGCAGTTTTTGCAAAGCTTTTTCTGGGAGTAATAAGACATTCAAATCATCAATTATCCAGATGTAAATTAACATCTCTAAATCCTTGTATTATCACATTCTAAAACTGGCCTGGATGTGCCACCAAAGTCAGTGTTTCCCAATAAAAAAATCATTTCAATAAAAATAAAAAGCATTTTTTTCTGAAGCGAAGCATTCTCACAGTGGAATAGCAGTGTATCTGAAAACCACCAGGGTTTTATTCATTACAAACCTAAGGAACAAGTTCTGTCATTTTGCAGGGAAGTTCCAACTTTTGAGAGCTGACAATAAGGAACTAAATCTGTCTAACTTTTGCAAAACATTATTTGCTGTTTGATAAGCTGAGGATTCATCTTTTCTATGAGCATTCGTTTCATTCCAGCTCAGTGTGACAGTTTCTGATGCTGTTTCGCTGCTCTCATCTGCTCTCAGTGGCACCATGCATGTGTCTTCCAAACTCCAATACATGTGTTTGTGTAACAGACACACACGGAGCAGAGGAGCTGATGACAATTTACCAAGTTACTGTAAGTAAAACTTGCAAAGAATAACATTTTATTCTGTGCAAATGGTCAGCTGACGATGACAGTTTTTTGAGATAATGTGGATTACTGAATATAGCTCATGCTTTTTCCCCCTCTCTCGCTTGAAAGAGCTGAATGTAGACAGTACATTTCCTTCTGTAAAATAATATACAGAAGGAAATGAATAACAATCTATTAGTTATTAATCTTTGGCTCTCTTCCACAGTGTGTCTCTTCCCTCACCCTCATCCGGTCGCAGATGGCCGATCCTCCCTGAGTCTGGTTCTAACTGAGGTTTCTTACTCTTAAAAGGGAGTTTTTCCTTCCCACTGTCACCAAGTGCTTGCTCTTGGGTCATCTAATTGTTTGGGTTTTCTCGATATCATTGAATTCTCTTCACCTTATAATATAATGCACCATGAGGTGACCGTTGTGATTCAGAGCTACATAAATAAAATTTTTAATTTTGCATTGAACTGTATAGCCAGAAAACTTGTTGTTGGGGCTCACAGATGTAGATTGGAGCAGGCATCCAAATGGTAAAGCAGCAATATTAGCACAATTCACATGTCAAATAAGACAAATCGGTGCATTAAATGTGTGAGTTATACATATGTGCAAAGTATATGTAGAGGGTGGAGCATAGCCTACACGAGTGATTGATGTCACTTGGCGTTCTTCTGTTGCTCTGCAATTTAGCTGCCAAAACACTAGTCAGCAGTGGAGTTTTCCTCCAGATGATTAAAAAAGATGGCATAAGAAGTAGCTGGAGTAGTAACTTAGGATTAAATGGCAGTAATGAACGGGCCAATCAAAGTCATCGTAACTACATGTTGACACAACTCACATTCCTAGAGTAGTGCACGTTAGATCATAGTTTAAGTTATGGCGTTGAGTTTTAAAAAGGTCGGCGATTAAGACATACCTATGATGCAAATTCAATGCAAGAGCACAAATCTTAAGCTACTTAAGACATGAAGGGATTACTATAATTGAAAAAAAAGAAGCTTCTAAATATGTAATTTTGAGGAAAAAGACAATGACAGAAGGATCTTAAAATATACTTTTACATATGTAGTCTAATCTAATATTAAGCAACTTGCAAAGGAAGGCTGATAAGTTGCTTTTACAAGCTTTAACCTGCCAGAACAAATATTTAACTTGGAAAAATATTAAAATCAGACAAAAGATGAGTTTATAATACTACTATAAATATAGCTTTTACAGATATCTCACCTTGTAGCACCACAGAAAGCTGTTCTGCAGCTGACCTTTTCAAGGTGATATCAACCATGTCTGAGTAGAGGATACTAAACAGCTTCTCAACAGATTCCACCTAAGACATAAAATAAACACATAGGTAAGCACTTACTTTTATTAGTGCACACATCAGTTTTGTGCTATGTATGCAGGATTATACCTTTAAAACAGACTTCTTGCTGGTATCAAGCGTGATGTCTAAAGGGTTTTTAAGGCAGAAGAGGTTGGGGAGCGAGGCAATCATTTGTTGATCCAGTTTTGGCCGGGCTGTATTTGAATCGTCGCTTCCAGTGAGGTGGGGCAGGAATTGCTGCACTGCTGCTATTCTCACACTGTTAATAATGAATAATGAAAGAATATAAGCAGGTGTGGTTAAGGACTTATAATTGCTGCAAAACAACCTAATTCATGCGGCGAAGCAAAAAAAAACAAAACAAAAAAACATTTACAGTTTGATTTTTCAAACAACAACTCAAGAAATAGCTGGCAGTGAAGGCGGCAGCTCTATTACTTGCTGCCAGAATTTACCAGGGCTTCTCTGGTGTTGATTTCCATTTCTATCAATATTCATAGATTGGGACCGGATGAGAAAGTGTTTTACACAGGCCTCGAAGAGCATTTGGTTGACATGACAAGCACCTGACAGCAACACAGAGGCCTAATATACCCACCACAAGTTGGAGAGTACATTTTCAGGCTCTTGAGTGTTTGTCTGGCTAACAAATAATCCCGAGAACCGACGTCAAAATCATCAAACAACTCCACGAAAGGAAAACGGAAAAAAGAAAAGAAACATGCCAGACATCCAAGTATACTCATCACAGGCACAAACACACACATTTCTGATATGCACACAATTCCGGGCAGGCACAAAATGCTCAAACGAGCACAGAGAGAAACAACAAGAAAGAGCAACAAAGGAAAGACCCAGAGAAGAGACTCACGCGGGATGCTTAGTGAAAAGGAGTCGCAGTGCCGCCTTTAGTTTGGCTGTACTTGGGAACACACTGTCTCTTGCCATGTCCGACATGTCACTTATCAGCAGGACGCAGTTTCCCAGTGACTCCTCGGTGCTGGCGTAACCCTGCCGCACACAGACACACAAACACACAAACACACACAATTCTCAAGACTGCCTTGGCAGACAATAAAGCAAACAATGGGGAATTCCAGCAAAGCGGTGCAAAAGTAAATAAAATATGCATCACTTTGATTACGGGTGGTTTCGTTTTGTCTCTTGTTGACATGGTGGGCCCATCTCTGAATGGCCTTCTTGAATTAAATCACACTTGACAGCCTAGTCAAAGCCTCATGTTTATTCATGAAGAATTTCCTGGCTTTCTGTTCCCTGGAACTGAACAATTAATAAAAAGTTTTTGTTTCTCTTCCCCCTCCACTCAAAAAGGAAACAATATAACAGAATATGTAAATGAGAAAATAACCAAATTTTTCTCACTGGCAGCTCAATGCACAGTCTTTGTGGTCCAAGAGTGCTAATATTGCACTTTTGATCATAGCTGTTCTCATTGTAGGCAACATACACCCATTCTTCCCTTCCATAAATATTGTTTAATAAGCTCCAATGAGATGTGCGCTTTATGAGCTCTGCAGTGCAAATAGTACTGAGCCTCTGAAGAGATTACAACACCTGTAATATGGGCATGACCGGGTAAAGTGCCTCATTGAATCTGTCCCAGGCTGATGCTGTCATCATCAATCGTCCCTTGAGCAGGAATAGCAGGATATCCTTGGCAAGAGCATTCACCTATAGATCACAGGTAAAGTGCTGAGTTCACAAAGGCATTGCTGATAAAACATCTACTAACAAGTACTCCATGTGACAACTTTGAAATGTCTAAATAATTACACAGGTTTAGCATGTAATGTCCAAACCCCCTCCACAAACCCCTCTGCTTTTAATCTCATGATTACCTGTGAGTGACTGTACTCCATTATCAGAATGAGCTCTCTCAAAGGTCTAAAACTTGAAAGGTATAAGTAGTACATTTACCTTTTGTGCCGAATCTTGGAGTCCAAAGGTGCTTATTTCATAGAGCACCCTGTGGTGGAGAAGGAAGCTAACTCCAGCACATGCCCCTGGTTCCTGACGTGTCGCATTCTGGATGCCAAGGCAGTCCTAGGGGTATATGTAATCACACCAGAGCACATCATAAATTATCACTATTCTCACTTGTGCTCGCATATAAGAGTTTCAATTCACTTTAAATGCAGAAACTCACTCTAGTCAGTAATTGGCAAAATGAAAAGAAAGACTGATTTCAAATGTCAAGTGGGTTTTTTATAGTGGCCTGTCAAAGAGCCGTGACTCATCCATCTTCATCCCACTTATTTACATATGGGTGCCCCACTAAACAGGCTCACATTAAGGCTATATCACACTCATATATTTTAACCATGACCCTCCGCACTCATCCAAACAATGACTGTCTATATAAGATGGCTTGCTCTAACCTTGACCAGGTTTAAAGTGCATTCATATGTTTCTGTCTTGACGGGCAGTAAAGGATGGGCCAGCAGCTTGAGGAGGAGTTTCTGGCTCTCCGTTTGGAGGAGGGGACTGGGCTGTTCAAACTTCCACCTATAAGAAGATAATCAAATGGATTTTAACTAACTTCATTAGCCAAAGAAAAAAGTCATTACTATGACTGACTTCAGATCTGATGTCTTACAGATAAGAGCAAATGTGAACACATTCTTTGATGATAGGCAAGTGATGGTGAAATGGAAGGCCATCTATGGCTTGGTCTGCCAGCTCCACTAACTCCAGCCAATTCTTCTCCCCCTTGAGAAAAAAAAAATACAATGTTTAATTAACAGTCAAGTAGTGATGAGATACAGTCTGAAAAGACTTCACTATAGTCATATATAATCATATACTTTGTTCAGGGATAACATTATGACCACCTGCCTAACACTGTATTGGTCCCCATTTTGCTGCTAAAACGGCTCTGACCCATTGAGGCATGGACTCCGCTAGACCTCTGAAGGTGTGTTGTGGAATCTGGCACCAGGTCTGATCCACTTCCATGGATCAGACGTCTTTGTCTAGCACATCCCACAGAGGTTTGATTGGCATCTGCACAATTTTTAGGTCAAGTCAACATCTCGAACGTGTTGTTGTGTTTCTAAAACTATTCCCGAACCGTTTTTGTTTTGTAACAGGGTGCACCATCCTGCAGAAAGAGGCCTATGGGAATATGGGGTAACACCATTTTCACGAAAGGCTATACGTTGTCTGGACCTGAGGTAGGTGGTGCATTTAGAAGTAACTTTCACATGGTTGCCAGGACACGAGGTTTTCGTAGCAGTATACTGCCCAAACCATGACACTGCCTCCATCGGCTTGCCTTCTTCTCATAGTGTATTCTGGTGCCAGGTGTTCCCCAGGCACATCCTAAGATGCACCCGGCCAGCCATGTGACGGGAAAGAAAATGTGATTCATCAAACCAGCCAATCTTCTTGAACTGCTCCAGCCTTTGCTCCCCACGTGCATCAATGAGCCGTGGCCACCCATGACCTTGTCCCTGGTTCAGCACTATTCTTCGTTGGACGACTTTTGATAGACACTGACCACTGCAGACTGGACACAGAGATATATAGCTACAGTTTTGGAGATGCTCTGACGTGTTGCCTTGCCATCACAATTTGATCCTTATACTCAAATCCCTACGCTTGCCCATTTTTCCTGCTTCTAATACATCACCTTTGAGATAATCACGTTTACTCACGTCACCTGTCAGTTGTCATATTGTTATGCCTGATCAGTGTGTAGTGTATCCATATATATATACGTATAAAGGATGCCTAGCATTTGTATTTGATGTGGTGATTATACCTCCGCTTGTGCTTCCCTGAGAAAGATGCAAGTGGATTCCATCCAGAGGGCAGCTCGGGTCACCCTCCTGTAGATTTCATGGCTGTCCGAGTTCACCTGCTCCAAGTAGGCCACTGCTGTCTCTTGCATGCTGGGTAACAAACTTCCCAATGATGTGTCCAAGCATAAGTGGAAAAGAGCTGTTGCAGTGTTTTCTGGGAGATTGTCACTAGCCTGTGTGATGTTCATAGAATGATTAACTTTCAAATGGAAAACAGTAACTGAATCAAAGTGATTCTGTCACACAAGCACACACACCTTCTCGGGTGGGAGGATGGTCTGTAGGAGTTTAATGGTAAATATGGCAGCGCCTATGTAGGCTATTCTATGGTGAACCTGAGAATTGTTGGGAATATCCACTGAACAGCTGTGGTGATAGCTCAGTATATCCCCCAGTAGCTCCATGCAGGTTTGCAGCTTCTCTTTCTAAAATAAACACAAGCAAAAATGTAGACAAACACACACACTGCCACACAAACGCACCAATACGTGCACATGTACTCGCACTGTGTGAATGTTCACACACACTCAAGACACAGCTTCTGGCTGCGAGCCAAGAGAAAAATTGTTCGTTCCAGGGGTTAGGAATTGAATGTAATCAGATTTCAGGGTTATTTTGGGACGAGATACAGATCCACCCTATCTCTGTATGAATAAATTGGAACAATCTATTCTCAGCCACTTTGTTCTGGGTGTAAAAATTGTTCAATGGAAGATGAACACCAGCAGGGGGCAGTACATGCCCTCTGCATTGCTGAGGCGGGCATGAACAGTTTGGTCCATTCCCACAGGAAAAACCTAGAGGTTTGGCACACAAAAGCTGCTCTCCACATAAAGATGACAAAATAGTTCTCAGGCTGCAAGGCTCTGGGCATGTATTAAACAGCAGAGGGCCACAGGGGCCTGGACTTGACAAGTGTGTAAATCCCCCTGCAGAGGAACATACCCTTTAAAACAGCCATGCAAGATAACAAATGATTCTGCATGGTAAAAAAAAAAATACACCTGTTTAACACAATCTATTGTGCGGACTTTATGCATGTAATAAATGAAGACATTTACTAGCCCTGCAATTCTGTGCTGGGATAAACCCAAGGGTACAGATGGGAAGTTTGCATGTATGCAAGAAGTGCTTTATAACCAGCAGAAAGCCTCTGTAACCTTTATATAACACATAACGCTCAATCACGTGCCCGCAGTTCTCCTTGACAGTCGAGTACCGTATGCCTGTGTGTCTGTGGCAAATTGTCTGGTGGCCAAGTCAGTTCCCCTTTTCACTGAAGTGTCTATTCATCTACATAAGAGGCTGTCATGAGTTGTGTTGACTTGCCAGCTCCATCCCCGCCAGGCTGCGATCGTCCCAGACCAGCTCACAAACGCTGTCCCCAAGCAGGAGGACAGCGTCACACAGCAGCTCCAGAACGCGATGGAAAGCATGCAAACCTTCTGAGAAACGGCAGAGTGAGAGAGAAAACAAAGCAAGAGCGGAAGAAATGTTTTGACGTGATCAAATAACAATGGAGAGAATCCAGTCAATGTAGAGAAACAGGTGAGGGAATCTTAAGTTCAAAAAATTAAAAAAAACAAACAATTGAGACTGAGATTATTGATTAATGGCTTAAAAAAATAGTTTTACCACTCATGTTTGACCAAATAAGATCATTTGAAAAAGACAAGCATACTGACACTTACCTGTCTTAAGCAGTGGTATGGCACACTCCATAGAGGCAACAGTAAACTGAGCCAAAGTGAGCTGCCGCAACTGCAACTCCAACACATCTTCTACACCCAGATCAGGAAGCTCCACATGGGCCACATCTGCAGGTGAATGGGCCATCTGTCTGGGGGCCTGGACTGCTCCTCCACTTCTGTGTGAGCTGCCACTGGATGAATTGCACACAGACGGAAAGACAACTGTAAATTTGTGATCTGTTCTTGGACCATTCAAATGCAAGGAGTGACGTATCCGCTGTATAGGGATGGAACATAAAAATGAATATGCCATCACATGAATCAAACCTGATTTTTAAACACTACAGACCGGCCGCTAGAGGGCTCCTAGTGTTTTCATATTTAGAAGAACATCCTTCACAGTCTTTCTTTTCTTTCACACTGCTTTATCGTCTTGTGTGGGCTGCTGGCGTCACTAGTGATTTTGTCATTATCAAAGCCGCAGAAAACCCTACTGTGCACAAATTCTCAAAGAAATGTAAGACTCACTTCTTAAGCCTAATGAAAAGAATCGAAAATGTTGAATCACGTCAAGAATATCATTTCTACAAGCAAGGTAGAATGACTAACGTAATACCACGCACGCCTCAGAAGTGTGACAAAAAGCTAAAGGGAGTCTCTACTCTAGGAGCCAATATGATTACTAACATCTATGCAAACAATACCTTAAACAAGAAAAGATACACAAAAAGAGACACATTTTTATTGTTTTTTTTAAGTATATATTTCAAACATACAGTCATGTCGATTTCATACACGTACCTATTAGAAGCTGCGTCTCCATCTTGACCATCTCCTCTGGCTCTCTGGCTTGTGCGTCCCACTAAAGAAGGCCGGGGAGAGCACTCGGACCCAGGAGAGGAGGCCCCCGAACGCTGGGTCCCCAGAACCTCCTGGGTGTAGGAGAAGGACGAGTTCTGAGAAACTGGATCTACGCACCCACAAATAAATAAAACAAATAAGTTAAATGCTTTGATATTTGTTAGACATTGATTTGTGAATATAAAAATTAGGAATTCACGTTGTGGAAGCAATATGTTCTAGATCAGTTTTAGACTTGAGTTACAAGAAAAATACAGCTGATTAACAGAGGTGATAGATACCAGGTAGTGATTTACTGATTATAAGCATGCAAAAATAGCTGAAAAATCACCACATAGATGACAGTGGAAGATACTGATATCATTATTTAAAAACAAGTAAAAAGGGCACGCTACCTTGTTTCGCAGAGTAGAAGCTTGGGTCTTGATGAAAGCGCAGCCGCCTTCTTAATCCCACACAAAGCTGCCGGAGACAGGAAAGAGCCGACAAGTAGATGTAGCCTGACTCCTCTTTACCTGGACCCAGCCTCAATAGGGACAGAAGGCTCTGCAAATGGAACGGGACATTAACGGCATAACAGATTACATTACTGCTAAGGTGTTCAGTGGATGAACACCTTGTAATATCCAATAAAAGTTTATTGCAAATGTGTAAAAACTGCATATTAGTCAATTTACAAAGCTACGCCGAGACAAACACACTGTATACCAGACTTAAAGTCAAGACTGACAGAAAAGCCGTAATAAAGTTCACTGGATAAAAAGGGCAAATGGAATTGAATTATTGAAGCAGCAATTTGTTCAGAGTTCAGATTCCCTGCCCTCTGAAGCTAATGATGTCATGTATCTAAATTCAAGCCTTTTAATTTTGCTTAATGGCTGCAGAAGCTCGAAAGAGGACCAAGTAAAGCCACAAGAAGTACTTTTCTGTAATCATTTCTTTTTTGGTGATGACACTGCTGGGTGACAGTATGTTAATGCTACCGTGAGACCGATGTAATTTAATGCACCACTTTATTAGCAAAATAGTAATGTTCACTGTGGCTCATCAGGGCAAAATGATGTCTCCCTCAAAACTCTTTTTATGCCAGTGAAACAAAGAGCTCACAGAACTGATGTGCTTTGTTACCAAGATGACAGTGGGGAGATACATCACACGGTGTTGCTCGCTTTAAAAGGAATGGAGACGGAGTATGTATAACTGTACAAAGTGGAAACTCATTGCAGACTTGAGTATTACGACCCCATGGATCAGCTGCCAGCAGAAGCCAGCAAGGGCCATCGAGGGCGACAACTGTTCAAAGGCTGTGCCCGACAGCGTCCTGTTATACAGAAACTCTGCTGCTCAAGGAGGCCTTTGAGGGAAGAAGCAAAATGTTCTACCAAGGACTTTCACACCTTGCAAGAGGTACATCATGACAAAACTACATCCTAGCAGCAATCTAGTACCTGCTCAACCAAAGTAAGCCTTCGGGAGCCTCACAGCCTCCTACAAGATCAGGGACGCAGAATTATAAATGGATGCTTTGTTCAAGGACACCATTTGACAGGTTATTATTTTGACAGTGGTTGGAGTGACCATCCTATAAATCCGCTATGAGCTGGTCACGCTAGCCACTCAAAACAGCGCACTGCATCTAATCGATGTGAATACCATTTGGCTAGAAAATAAAACCAGACTCTGATTTTTTGATTGGCATCTTCAACTTTGTTTCTTAGGAAACCAACAGTGAATAAAGCATTTTCAAACCAAGCGAGAGCAGCGTTTGTATTCAGTACAGAGATCGTTTCTGAACATAAGCACTACACATGATGGTTGCTAAAAATCATAGAGTCTATAAAATAAAAACAGTGAGAGCTCTTCTAATGCCCTGATAATTAAATAATGGAAATTGCAATCACTACAGCATTGTCTCTTTCTGGTCGAGTGTGAACATTCTCTTTATATAAAAAAATAAAAAACAAAACAAACAAACAAAAAAACTACAAACCCCCCAGCATAAATGTAGAGACAATAGACATGTGTACACAATAACAGTGAAAAAACACCCAGATTCAATACCTTTACAATGCCCGGCCTTTGCAGAAAGATCTCAGCAGGAAAGTCTTGCATAATGACATCACACAGAAGTTCACAAGTCGTTCGCACTAGGTTGGGATTGCTGCTCCCCAAGGAACTGTTTCAAAAGAACCACAACAGAGTTATTTTTAGTCTCACACCCTTGTGGAGTTGATTAATACAAAGAATTTCAGCAGTAAAGAACAACATAAATACTATGCAATGTATAGAACTGGGCATCAAATAAAAACAGGTTTGAATTCAGAAATGGTTGAAAAACAAAGCTAATTATAATACAATTAAACTGGGTGAAAAGTGTAATATGCTACTACTTAAAGACATGCATTTGTCTCTTACTTCTCATTGGAAGAAAGTATGTGCCTGTCTGTGTTTGTCAAAGTCAGCCATGGAAACACAGAAAACTTCAGACATCTCACAGATTCGTGCTCTATATAACACAGAGGGATAAAGCATGAGTCCTTTAAGGAAACAAAAATATCATGCATAAAACATTAGAGAAAGATTTTTTTCAAGCAAAAGGTACCTGCTATCTTGTGAGGCGGTATATCCATATTATTTGGCATGCTCTTGTGGAAATAACCCATTTTAGGCAAACCCTCTTGAGCTGAAACAACAGAGACACGAGACTTGTAGCTGGGATAACATCTCCGTACAAGAAAGTTTAAAGCAGTTTGGTAATATAGACCATTTCAACCAAACTGCCTCTAATATCATGTTGTGAAAATTTAGTATTTTATGAATGACAGATGCTAAAGTTAAACAAATAATTGGCCTAACATTGAACACCTTTTGAAGATGTACTACGTGGTCCATGTGAATAGACAACTACTCGACTTGGGAGGAGTTCTGGTAGGTGGAACAGCTGGTCCAGGGTTCCATCAATGACAGCTCGCAGGCTGGGCTCCACGTTAGGAGACAGTTGGGTGAGAAAGTCCACCGCCCCAACGTCTCGCAGCATCTGGGCTGCACTTGGATGCTCCAAGACACAATAGTGCATAATCAGAAAACTGGAAATTATATGTCTTGGTTTGATATTGTGTAAATTTTATACAGGTGACATAAGGTTTTGGAATCATGCGGTGAAAATCAGAACAAAAGTAAATCCTTCATTAATTATGCATTTTAAGCCTGGTTAGCTTTTGGAAAACGAAAGAAATACTGAAGCTAAGGCCAAAATTACATTTAAAGTTCACGAGTGTAATTTGCCATCTGGCAGACTGCTCTTCTCTACCTACAATTCTTGATTTATTCACCTTGCGTTGCATCTATTATCAGTATACTTCTTATCTACCTTTGATAAGGTTAAAAGCAATTCAAGGGCCTCTTCCTTCATTGGCACCTCGGGGAAATTGAACCACTCCAGAAGATACACAAACAGCATCTTCTCCTGGACAATATCATGGACGGAAATCAGGGAAAGATCCAGCTTGCATAAGATGCTCTTCAATGCTCGCACTCTTATCTCCACCAGAGAGTGACCTGAAAGTTATGAGAAATCAAAAATATTAAACAGGGGAAAAATTGGAGCAGAGTTAGCAAAGGCAGCTAAGGTTCCCTGACTCGGGGTTCCTTTACAAAGTTAAACAGTTTCATGATAATTTAAGTGCTGTTATTCCAAACAATGACAGCCACATATAAAAGTTGAGAGAGAGCTGCTATTGTTAGCGGCTAACGGGTTTTGTCATCATTAGTTAAAGTAAGCTATAGTCAGCTTCTTGCGCGGTATTTTCCTAGCTAACAGTTCAACTCACCCATTTTCCTTATAATGGAAGATAAATCCATGCTCGGTGTCAAGTTATGATAAGTTCTCCTGTGTTAAAGTTAAGTAAAAGCTTCGACCGAGGTTTGTACATCTGCTGAGCTGTTGTTCGCCAGCGTCATGTCAACAACGTCTGTTTTCAACTACCGCGCCAGCGTCACTCCACTTCCTGTGCAGGTCAGGACCGGGTGCGTTTACTTGAAGCAACGGTGTAGGAAAACTGATACACTGCAGAATTAAAGCTCTATTTTATTTTACATTAACACAAGTTACCTTGGAGGAAATATTTCAACTAACTTAAAGTAAAATATTCGTATATCACATAATCATAATATAACATAATAACATTTTCATTCATTTAAAATAAATACGCCACTAAAGGGTCAAAAGAATCCCGAGGGACCATAAATTATCAGCAGCTGCAAAAAAATAAATAAACACCTTAAAAAGTAATAAGAATAAATCGACCTGAGACAAACAGTGTGTCTTTTAACTGTATAGAAAGTAGACTTACATTCAGACAGTGACAAAAAAGTTAAAGTTTATTTATAATGAAAAGGGTAAGAATTAATGTATTGAAGCAAGGGTTTGTTGAAAGTTGATATTCCCTGGCCTTTGAAGATAGTGGTATCATGTTTCTAACAAGCCCCAGTGGTCATACGTGGCAGGGATCCATCTATTTTTCTTTATAGTAGTGAAACTTGCGGTGTTATGGTTATAGTCAGAATTTTACATACATTCATCATGGCCATGAATGTCAAAATAATGTTGGTCTTTTAATGATTTCTTTGAACTGTTCTTTTTCCAGGGTGAAATTATTCCACAGCATACATATTTGATAGCTTTAAACAACAAGAATTGAGTGGACAAGTTTGAATTTATTTTGAATTTTTTCTCATTCAAACTGGGTCAGTAGTAGACATACAGGCTCAAATATATACACAATAAATACATTCACTTAAACCTTTTAATAAGTTGTAATAAGTTGTGCTAACTTCTCATTAGTGATCAAGCATGACTGAAATTTGCAGTTGCATACACAGACAGGACAAATGTCTTCTAGAGAAGTGTTTTATGCTTAGATGAGACAAAGATTGAGCCACAGTAGCAAGAGGCTTTCAAACTTACAAGCACTGTACCAAATGTCAAACTCGGTGGTGTTAGCATCATGCTCTCGGCTCTGGTACATTGCACAAAATGAATAAAATAATGAAGGACGGGCACTGTCTCTAAATTCTTCAACTTCACATCAGTTCAGCAGCTAGATGGTTGAAACTTGGATATTGTTGGGTGTTCCAACAGGACAATGATCCCAAACGCACTTCAGAACTGGTTTTGGAATGGATAAAGCAGGCTAAAATTAAGCTTTTGGAGTGGACTTTCCAAAACCCCAATCTCAACCTCCTATTGAAAATTTGTGGAATATGCTTAAAAGGGTACCAGGAAATCAACTAATATAAATGAACTTTACCAATTCTACTAACAAGAGCAGTCGAATATAAAACCAGAATTAGACCAGAAGTTGGTTAAAAGCTATCAAAAGCATCTGGTCGAGGTGCAACTTGTTAAGGGACATTTAGCAAAATATCAGATGGGATGTATGTATATATTTGAGCCTGTATGTATATTTTGATCAGTGTGGATTAGAGAAAATCCTAAATAAATTCAAACTAAAAGCTGAAACCTGCCATGAAATTCAAGCCTATGGCGAGTTGAGATACATTTCTAACCACAACTGTATTTTGCCCTCCCCTCTAATCTTACCAACACTGATAACAAAAGTCCTGAAACCATTTTAGTAGAGGGACCTGAGACCTGCTTAGGAGATGCATGCACTGTAAATCACAGGCGATCAACAAATGTCTGTCTCTTGTCGGCATCTTGTTTGTCATGACCCATGTGATGTGCAGTTTGGTTACAGACCACTCTCATTTGATGTTTTGAAAGTTTCCACAAACACCCTGAAGCAATTTCTCTTTCTAGCATCAGCAGTGTTTTAAGGCATCTCTCAAAAACTCTGAAAGGCTGTTGCATTGCTGACATACTGAATAAATTAAATCTTAACAGCATCTATGTTATCCTGTCATTAAACACAGATGCTCTCAAAAATCAAAGTTGATGTGATTCACCTCTTAACACGACTACAGGTGTAAATTATTTTCATATTCCAGCTGTAGAAGCTCTCACACTCGAGATGGGACGTGGATGTGATCCGCAGACAGGGTGATAATTAACAGACTTCGCAAATGATAATTTGATATCCTAATAATATAATCACACAGCTTTTGCAAATTCCAGGAGGATTTAAACCCATAATTAATTTAGCCAGATACTATAGGGCATGTTTTACTATCATATTAATGCATTAAGCATTAAAATGGATATAAAGTCTAATCCAAGACTCTTTTTAAAAATTTCATCACATATAGATTCTTCTCAGCTTGCTTCAAATGTATATACAACATTTTATTCCATCACAGTCTTTGCCAACATCAAATACAGCTTTATTGCTCCAGAGAGCCACGTATGAAACATACCACAAAGTAAGCCAGATATTCTAATCTAAGGTGATGTTTCATAGCTGTACTATTAAATGCAAAATCCTATTTTTATACATCTATTCAATTTTGAATGCATTTGTTGTTGTTGAGAACCTTTGCATCTTGACCAGAATTGAAAACAATGCTTTGTGGGTTGGAACAGAGCTTGTCTGCACAACATGAGTCATATTGATGGGCTTGCCAGAGGGTCCATTGACCTGTGGAGGTTAAAAAATTTATTCCAGTTCTCTCAGCCTCTGATATAGTACACAGGACAGAGTTTTTATGAATGTTTCTGACATTCTACAGATGTACAATGAGAATACAAAGTGAGAATTCTGACATCCGAGCAGCTGAGGAGGTCTTCTTTTACCTGGAAGAAAAATACATTGCCCTAGGTCAGACTAGGAGTTTTCAGTAGCTGTTGAGTATTCACCAAAGAGTACATCACTTCATTGTTTGACAACCACGCTGTGTCTTGGATCACTTGTTAACACCAGCTCCAGACAGGAAAGAAAACAGAAAAACAGAATAATTGAAAACATGGGGTAAGGTGAAAACATGGTGTTATTCATTATCCCGTTTGTTTGTCATGAACTCTGTTTTCCCCTCTGATATTTACACAAAATCTCCCTATTTGGTGTTTTGTACTCCCATCTTTTAATTTATATTTAACACTCATCCTGATGACATATTTAACCCTCCTGATATTTCAACCATAAGAAACAATCATAATAGCAAAATAATAATTATAGGAAAATTAATTTCTTCTCAGAGCATTATTACTTAAGTAATAAATGTCATCTAAAGAAGAAAAAGCAGGTTATTGTTAGTATTATTGCACAGTTGCAAATCTGTACTTTTCTTTAGTGCAAATTGGTGCTTTTATCCAGAGCACAATCCACATTAATACTTAAAAGTTTATTTACCATCCTTTCGCTCTGGTATCCCTGAAATTTCAGTCATTTTAAGTAAACATTATTTGTGCTGGATTTATATGATGAAACATACTGGGCTTGTAAATCAATGAAATGGGCACACAATAAACACAAGCAGCCCAGTGATGTCATCTCTGTCTGTGTCTGGCCTGGGGCCTCCTCTTGGTAGTTTATGGCTAATATACCTAACGTAGGAGGTGTCCAGGAAGCACCCTGGTCAGATGCTTGTACCACCTCAGGTGCTCTTCCTCACCCTTGAGACTGAGTAGCAGTTCTACTCAGAGCCCCTCCTGATTGGCCAAGCTCCTCACCATATCTCTACAGGTAAGCCCAGACACCCTTTGGAGGAAACTCATTTCCGTTGCTGGTATCCACCTTCTTATTCTTTCAATCACTACCACAGCTCGTGACCAGAGTGTAGACTGATTTGTAAATCGACAGCTTCACTTTCTCACTCAGCTCTCTTTTTACCACAACATACCAGTATAGTGTCTGCATCACTACTGATACAAAACCAATCTGTCTGTCCATCACTTGTGAACAAGACCCTGAGATACTTGAACTTCTCTACTTGGGTCAGCAACTCATCCCTGACCCAGAGTGGGTAAGGCCCCATTTTCCAGCTGAGAACCACAGCTTCAGAATTAGTCTGAAGCTATGGTTCTAATTCTCATCCCAGATGCTTCTCACTCAGCTGCAAGCCACCCCAGTGTGAGATGGAGGTCACTCCCTGATAAAGCCAAGAGAATCACAGTCATCTTCAAAAAAGCAGAGATGAGATCCAGAATCCAACACCATCCATCCTCCTAGAATTTCTGTCCATAAAAGGCATGAGCAGAATCTTTGACAGAGGGCAGCCCAATCAGACAGCAGTACCCACCAGGAATGAGTCAGAAACTTTCCTGGAAATGCAAACCAAGATTTCACTACATTTGTATAGCAACCAGAAAAAAATTAGCACCAACTGAAGCTGTAAACACACACTACAGGCAGTTATAGCACACAATCTGTCTCATTCTAAGCTCAGGGCTTGCCTTTCAGCCTTCCTATCTTTGTTTTGAGACCAAAGGTAATACCTTTTTCAAGCAGATTTTCCATATTGCCAGACAGTCATGTCAGCAGGTGTAGTTTCGGATTAAGGCTTGCAACGCAGCAGTATCAAGTCTCCTTTTCATGTGTGCATGACCAGGGAACACCCCATCTGTTTCGAGTAATGAGCCCTTTCAAAACCAGTTGTAATGTCTGTTTGGGATCACTGTCCTATTGGAACACCCGACTGTGCCCACGTTTCAACTGTCTAGCTGTTTACTTGAGATGAAGTTGTAGAATTTGGAAGTACCCTCCTTCATTATTTCATCCACTTTGTACAATGTAACAATGGTGGCAAACAGCCTTAGAGCATGACGCTACTACCACCATGCTTGACAGTTCATACAGTGTTCTTAGGTTCTTAGGTTGCTTGCCATTGACGCCAAATAGATCAATCTTTGCCTCATTTGACCATAAAACCTTTCACAGGAAGGCATTTGGCTCGTCCACATGGATAGCTAAAACTTCCAGTCATGCTCAAATTTGAAGGTGTTGATTTTGTAACGGAGCGGTATCTGCTCTCCTTTTCATGTGTGGCATGAAAAAGAGAGCAGCACACTCCA
>NW_024582362.1:4266753-4288903 GCF_018398535.1 Haplochromis burtoni
GCTTGCCATTGACGCCAAATAGATCAATCTTTGCCTCATTTGACCATAAAACCTTTCACAGGAAGGCATTTGGCTCGTCCACATGGATAGCTAAAACTTCCAGTCATGCTCAAATTTGAAGGTGTTGATTTTGTAACGGAGCGGTATCTGCTCTCCTTTTCATGTGTGGCATGAAAAAGAGAGCAGCACACTCCAGCTGTCTCAGGTAGATCCAGGGATGTCTCCAACGTTCATATAACTTTGAATCTGGGAAGTTCCCTATCCAGATTATGAAAGCTGCAAAGGAATCTTTCTTGTTTGTAATGACTGACAAAGTACTCCCACAGAAATATTTGGGGGTCCCAGGAGACCTTTCTCAGTTGTCATAAATGGAACTATTTATTTAGTTAATCTTTGCTATCTATTCTAAATTAAAGAATCACAAAGTATCAAGGTCCTTCTTTTGATACTTTGTGATACTTTAATTTAGGATAGATAGCAAAGATTAACTAAATAAATAGTTCCATTTATGAAAACTAAGAAAGGTCTCCTGGGACCCCCAAATATTTCTGTTTTTAAAAAGCACTAATCAAAGCAGAAATGAAAAACAATCATGTAACATCACTAGGAATAAATTGGCTGAAAAAGTAAAAACAAATTAGAATGATAGACAAAAACCCACCTGTGAAATACGACAAAAATGCATCTGCATGGACCCCACTCGACAGGGGAGGGTCAATTTAAGGATTTTTAACATTGTAAATCAGAAAGAGCTACTTGTTATCTGTCAGCTATTTCACATCAGGCTAAATTACTCATATGCCAGAAACCACCTCGGGCACTTTACGAATGTAAGCCCGTTCTCTGAGTGGAAAGCATGCCAATTTAAATACTTTGAAGCTAGATTTACTCTCAAAGCATCTCAGCATTTGGATTCTAAAGCCAATCATGAGTCATTTACTTGTGCCAGACCGTACTGGGCAGCACAAATAAAAGTAATGAGCACTAAACTGTTGATGTCTATTCCATTTTTAAGATAACTTGCAGAGACTAAAAGTCCCATAGAGATTTATAGCATAAGCATGGTTGAATCTTACTATAAAAGCAAGATCTGCCACATTACAGATATTCTCCTTGGATCTTTCCTTTGATTTATTAAATGAAAAAAACAAACATTCTCCCAAACTCAAACTACAGTGCTGATTTGGTTTAACTAACTTTCTCATTAAAGTATGAAAAAGGGCAAATCATAAATAAAAAATGGTGTAAACGCTAATAAGGCTTCATTTTGGTGGAACCGACACACAACTGTACATCCCTACAAAATCTAGCACCTTTCTTTCTACTATTACTTCCACTTGCCTCCAGGCCATCAGTACCAGCATGATAAATAATGATGTCAAATTAAATGCCAATAAAAGTGACATCATCCTCATTGGCAGAAAGAATGCATCTTCCAGAAATATGCCCATTTGCTTTTTCCATGGGGGAGAAAAAAGTCATAAAAACTGTGATTTTGGGTAATACTCTCTTGTTTTCCACTCATATCAATAATGTCTCATGTTCAGCCTTCTACTGTACTATTTCAACACTACATTCTTTTCTTCCTCAGTGCAACATGCAAGTTCTTGCTCTCACCCTGGTCACCACTTGCTTGGATTACTGTCATTCGTGCTGGCCTCCCCAACAAACTTTTTAATCAGCTTGAAATGGCACAGAATTCTGTAGCAAGGATCATTATCAGCACCAGGTCCATCGATCATATCACACCTCTCCTCATTCGGCTTCACCTCATTTGCTCTGTTTTTTGTTTTACTGCATACAACACAAGTATCTGCTCTTTACTTTCACGGGCCCCCACCCCTCCCCTTTATCTCTCAGATCTCCTTCATCCTTAAACCCATTTGCATACTTTACACTAACTACTACTACACCACCTCCATCAGCTACACTCTATTACACAGGCTAAATCACAGTTCAAAATTGCATGTCAACTATAATATTTAGTCGTGTTTTCCATTATGCTTGCTGCTATTTTAGTGTTTGAAGGTGACCTCGGGTTGTTTTGAGAAATGCAGACAAATACATTTCTTCTTCTTTCTTTTTCTTCTTATCATTAGAAAGGAGAAGTTGTTTTTTACACTGTGGTTAACAGAAGCAAGATTAACAGTTTATGAATATCTGGAAGCTGCAATCAAAAACTAAAAATATGTCTCCCTGTTTTAGAAGAAATAGATAATAAAATAAAATGCCATTAGAACATACTGGTATGACACCAAGAACCTTTTTTTTTTTTAAACTCTTTGCAATCATGCCAAATGGGAGGGAAGGGGGGTAATTATCACTAACACCATTTAGATCCACCTTTAATGTGTTTTTCATGGTTGTGGAGCTAACTATTTAGGCCAGGGCTCAAACAGTCCATAGAGGTGACTCAATAGCTGGTAAAGGCACACTGGCACATTTGGTCATTTGGTAGCTCCCCAGTTTGATTGCAATGACTGCATGTTAATTTCCTGCTCTCTTTTCTACATCTCATTTGTATGGCCCCTGGATGCTATGCAACCCCCCCAAAATCAACAGTTTTTTTGTAAGTTAAAAAAAGAAAGAAAGAAAGAAAGAAAGAAAGAAAGAAAGAAAGAAAGAAAGAAAGAAAGAAAGAAAGAAAGAAAGAAAGAAAGAAAGAAAAAGACCACTTTAGCAAAAATATTCAAAAGCTGAAAAATAATTTTAAAAAAATGGAGACATCATCTTCTCTAACCTCTGCTCTCTCTCTAATAATACGTTGAATTAAAATCCACAAAAATGTCCACATGTTTCACGAGAGCATGCTAGGTGTTGCTATTACAGCTTTTCATGCGTAAAACCAGGTCAGCTCAGCTAATTACCAAACCATTATTGTAATTGTCCAAAATTCAGCAGCCCATATGGCAACAAAATAAAATGAGCTACTAGCAGAATTACCCATGTGAAATCAAGGGTGACAGCATAACGGGCCCAAAGAAGAAGATGAGCAAGCATGGACAATTTATTCATTGTTTTAACCAGGCTGCTGTTGTGATTGAGCTCTATGACTCAGCTATATAACTGAGTCATTACCTTGTATGCAGTCAAAGTCCATGTACCAACAATCAATGCACATCTCAGAAGACCTCCTTAAAAATCTGAGGAGGGAAAAAGGTAAAATGAATGTGATTAAGAAAACCCATGAGATCACAGCGCTACGCCATCATCTTAACCTAAAATATTCAGATCCTACTCGAGGTAAACACTTCCTGTCTTATTCTATAGTCACTCCTGAAACAAAACCCAAGTGGTCCCACAAGCCCTGTCACAATCTGACATGCCTGCTGTACCCGTCTTCCGCTCTGCTGCAAGTGTTGAGCATATGAAGGTGGGCACCGAGGGGAGCCCCCCCTACGATCCCCCGATGGCAATGAAGTCAAGTCGGAGGCCTCAGTCAAACTGAGGCAAGCGTAGCCACATTTTACAAATAATTTATGGCTGATACAGTGTTCATTAGAAATTAAGATGAAATGCGGGGAGCCTCCCCTCGTGTAGGGATGTCTCATTAAAACAGCGCAGCCTGCTCCACGCGTACAGTCTTCCATCCTGACTTGCGATTCGGTGTTTTGAATCGTGCTTATACATAAATTCAAATTATTTGGGAAATATTGATCTGAAAAAGAGAAGGAGACAGAGAGAGGGAGGGAGGGAGCGAGAGACGGTCATATGTTGTGCCGTGTGGCGCTTGATAACACAGTGCTGATACTCAGCTCCCATTAGAGCAAGATATCTTTTCTGTAAATTCTAAACAGCCTGCTATTAGCAACTATTTGATCTGTTTGTGCTGTCATGACAAAACAGACTTATTCCCACAGTGAAGCATTTACTTGTTTTTACAGCCTGCCAACAAATACCAACCACACAAAAGTTTGTTTGTCAGGTCTAATTTAGCTTGTAGAAACATCGCATCCTTGCTTCCCAGTGTCCTTGGTGTTATATCTAAAGAGCTCCTACCCCTCCTCTCTAGCCTCTCCCCACCAGCCCTCCACTCCTGTGCCAACACATCAAGCGAAGGCAGCCTGATCAACCCTAATAGGGCCCGGTAATTAGAGTCTTTGCATAGAGCCTGTCTGCACGCAGCTGCCCTAAGCAGGTTGGGGAAGGACTGCCATACACTTGACAGTGTGGAAAAAAACAATGTAATGTTCAGTATATGGACCAAATTAGCCTGGCAGTAGTAAACACAATCTACTTTAAAACAATACTGACACTAATTAGGCAACCAATGTATCATTTCAGAGTTCAAGTTTTAGTTGCTGTATCAAGTACTTGAAGTACTTTGAGAGCCAACTTGATGTCGTGCGAATACAAATTAGAAAGACCTTTCTGCAAAGAGGCCAAGCACAGCCAGCATTAGGGAACAAAAACAGGTTTGTAGCTCTGCTGTTATGTGATATCTGCAGTGGGAAGTTGATACTTGATTGCTGAACTGGGGACTTTACATGCCATATGAAGTAAATCACATGCGAATAAGCAAGAATGTGGCCAACTTACATTAATCAGCAGCTATGCATATTCACACACTGTTTCCTGTTTACAGAAATTTGAGAAGAAAAAACAAATAGAAACAAAGCTGAGAACAATGCCTTAAAGTTTTACATTTCTCTACATTTCTCTACAATAAACAATCAGGACATGACACTATGGGTTAATGACTGGACTACATATTAGTGATTAAGGACAGTTACCCCCACCCCTCCACTTCCAAAACTCTTCAGCCCTTCATTATAGATGCAACTTCTGTCACACTAAATCTTCCCGTGCTGCGGTTCTATTATGAAAAGTCCAAACAGCTTGGATCATGCATTTTAAAAACCACTGTCTGCGAGAGGGCGGTTGCACCTTATGAAAAATAATCTTTTAGTCATTTGTTAAAATGCAAAATCACCCCAGAGACTGCATCGCTAATAACTTCACACGGCCCAGAAAGCTGGCTCATGTCTCTGCAATCATGACTGAACTGAATGGGCAAGTTTTGCAAGCAACAACTTCCCCCGCCACCCAAGTTTAAGCACTTTCTCTTTTCCAGTAGCTTTTTCAGCAGTCCTTTTTTCAGTTTTTCCTGTGGTGTAACACTTCCACTTCTGATGCAGCACAGAAATGAGGATGCATCTTAAATACGTTTACTTGAGCTAAATTGAAAGTGTGTTGAATTCTAGCCTACAGGTACCCTTTCAGACATCTTTACATCTTCTATTTTTGCATCTAACCCCAAAGTATTAAGCATTAACAACTCCTTGCATTAAAGCAGTTAGAATTAAATGTTTTCCCAGATTCACATTTAAGGGTATAAATAAATAAATAAATAAATCTCAGAAAAAAAATATATTTTCATGCTAATAAATTTTTTCCTCCTTGATTTGATGTGCACATGATGTCGGAGTAGCAGGGCTGTGTGTGGTTGTGCTGGAGCTGCTGTGTGTCTGATTCGCTGCATCTGAGTCCTCTGACTCTGCTCCCACAATTCAACAGGCAACAAAGGAAGAAAGGAAGAGGCCGAACGCTAGAAAGTGTTAGCCAACCTAGGCTTGAAGATGTCAACTTATTGTTTAATTCTGCTCGGCAATTTAAAGCTATATGTTTAGAGTAGCACAGGGTCCTGCCATATAATCGCTTTGCGCTTTCTGTTTTGCGTGGGAGCCGACTGAAGGGAAGGTGATGGTAATGTTTTCGACAGAAAGCGCTAACAAAGCTAGCTGGCTCAGGTACTAAGCCTGTATAAGTCAAGCTAACATTAGCCAACAATCGTCAAGGAGCGAAGCTTAAATGAAGGTGTTGTGCAAGGCGAATGCGTAAACCTTCGTGCTGTCTTGGCCATCAGTACAAGCAGAAGTGATCGGGTAAGAGGCTATATCGTGCGTGTTTACACTAAGTGGTTACAGGTATTTACAAATGCACTTTTATTGTAAGCATGCTAACACTGGTCGTTAGCAAAATTTTATTATAGCATCTGAGCAACACAGCAGCTCTCACATTGGCATCGGATATGATCTCGGTTGGCTTTGTTTGTTGTTGTTGCTATTTCAATTGCAATGGTAATCATTGTAACCATCGGTGTTGCAATATTGTCGTTAAAGTGAAAGGCTAACAACCGGAGCTAAGCTACATCCATGCTTTTGTGTCCGCAGGCCTTTTCAGGTAAGGACAAATGTAGCTGAGCTTGGTCTGGTTATTAGAAACCACTTTAAATGTTAATGTGCGTGATTGACGATGCACGTTTTCCTGTGGTAAATTCACATGTTAATCAGACGTGAACATTTCAAATGAGCTGGCTTTGTGTTGTTTTTGGTAGCATCCAATGAAAGGTGGTGGAAGTGGAACTTGACCCAGCCAACTGAGTCACCATTTTCCTGCTCATCATGGTGAGTAATCAGGTTGCTGCTGTTTTTGGTTATCAGACATCTGTTCGTGTTTGAGGATCTTAAATTTGAAATATTTAGTGAATTAGATATTAAAACTGATGATATTGTTTGTGTGTGTGCTTGTTTGTTTTTGTTTTTTGGTTATGTACAACTTAAAAGAGAGAGTGGGAGACTGTGTTTAAGGGCCACAATAACCTTCTTCAGTGCTTTATTTTTCTTTATGTGGTTCAAGGGCTTAAGTCAATATTATGAACATAATAAATAACAATCTCAGAGTGTGCTTTAAAAGTCAAACAAAGAATATCTTGCATGTTTTTTTTCTCTCACTACAGGGTTTAATGGCTCCACTGTATGCATGACTTGTTTCATGTGGCCTGATGGGAGGACACGGTGGATAGTACTTTCATCAGGATACCAGGAGAGCCATCCCATGCCCTCGTTTTGGAGGGCCTGTCAGAATGAAGAAGATAAGCCTTAAGACCATCCGCAAGTCACTCAGCATAAAGGGCAAAGAGGAGGGTGACTTTGTCATGCTCCAGCAGCCCTCGGTGACTGCAGAGTTTTCTAAGGATGAGTCACTTTTTGGGGGCTGCTACACCAAAGAGCTTTCTGCCTGTGATATTGCTAGCGAAGATGAAAAAGGGGGACAGAACAAGGGCCGCTCAAAGAGTGAGACTCTGATGGGATCGCTAAAGAGAAGGCTGTCTACCAAACAGAAGGCGAAAGTGAAAGGCGGCGCCTCGACCATAGGCTCAGTGGACGATGAAGACACCTTCTCATCTAATTCGGTCCCGATCAGCTTCAATGAGGTAAAAGCTCAGAGACCCCTTAGATCTGCATCCCTCCGGAGTCATCATTATAGCCCTTCTCCGTGGCCTCTGCGCTCTGTCAACTCTGATGATGCGTGCATCAAAATGGAGGTAAAAGTTAAAGCCATGGTTCACTCTCCTAACCCAAGTCCCAACTTAAACGGTGTCCGGAAAGAATTTCATGATTTCCAGATGGAAGGGCTCCTTCAGGACCAAGCAGAGTCCTTAAAGAATCTCCAGCAACCGCAAAATGGTGAGCTGCATCTAAATATTGATGAAAATGATGTGCCTGTGGTGCTGGGGTTGACGCCCCAGGACTACATCCAGTACACAATGCCTTTAGATGAGGGAATGTATCCCGAAGGGTCTCACTCTTTCTGCCTGGAAGGTTCCTCTCCTATGGAGGTGGTGACAGAGGCAGACAATGGGTCCCTCCACACAGAGCAGGGACAGGAGGAGCATGAACTGGTGAATGGGATGCCTCCAGATATATTCATGGAGACCTCAGTCAATAGTATTCTTATTGGTTCTGCTGGCATGATGCTCCAAAACTCAAGAGTGGAGATGCCACCTCCCCTTTCTCCACTCCTGCCACCCATGACTAGTAATGGACATATTCCAAGGACATTTTCGGGCTTTAGCTCTGCAGACAGCCAGGTAGCTGAGAGGGTAAGACACCACCTCAACTTTGACCCAAATTCGGCTCCTGGGGTTAGTCGGGTATACGACTCAGTCCAGAGCAGCGGGCCCATGGTTGTGACCAGCCTGACGGAGGAGCTGAAGAAGCTTGCTAGGCAGGGCTGGTACTGGGGTCCCATCACACGCTGGGAGGCAGAGGAAAAGCTGGTCAACCTGGCCGATGGATCATTTCTGGTCAGAGACAGCTCTGATGACAGATACCTGCTCAGCTTGAGTTTCAGATCGCAGAGCAAAACCCTCCACACCCGCATCGAACATTCCAACGGACGCTTCAGCTTCTACGAGCAGCCCGACGTGGAGGGACACACATCAATTGTTGACTTAATCGAACACTCTATCAAAGACTCAGAGAATGGGGCTTTTTGTTATTCCAGATCTCGCTTACCAGGATCTGCAACCTACCCCGTCAGACTAACCAACCCAGTATCTCGGTTTATGCAAGTGCGCTCCCTGCAGTACCTTTGCCGCTTTGTCATTAGGCAATATACAAGAATAGACCTTATCCAAAAACTGCCCTTACCTAACAAGATGAAAGATTATCTGCAGGAGAAGCACTACTGAGGATACGGATGGTAATTTGCACTTTTGTGTTTAGTTAAGAGATTTACAAAAGGGGTTTACAGACAACTACAGTTTTGAGATGATTGGTTCTGGTGGCTCTTGATTTGTGTCCGTGTGACCCTGTCACTGTTCGGCCCTTCGTTCCACTATTCTGGGGTTTTTTGCAGGAGGCTCTACTTCCAGAAATGTAGGCCAGCACATAATCTATCGCAAAAACACAGCAGAGATATACAGCCAAGTAATCTTATCCGAATGCATCAAGTGCAGAAGCTGATGTTGGTTACATTAACAATAATCCAGCTGTGCAAGTGTAACAGTTTTTTGTTAGTTTTTTAAAAGAAATTGTATCGGCATTGAGACTGCAGAGTAGGGAAAAGAATATTCCTCTAAAATTCTATCACTTGTTAAATTCAATCTGTAGTAGATATGAAGGATGATTCCAACATGGAGCGGTATTTTTTTTTTTTTTTAGGTCTCTGCAGACTGACCAATTTGGCTCATCTTTTGCTGGTTTTTTTTTTTTTTTCCTTCACTTACAACACTCAGACTGCAAATGAGAACATTATGCATCTGTACTGTGCTGTTAGTCAAATAGAAAGATAGGGCATCATCATATTTGCAACGACTGACCTATTATTCTGATTGTAAATTTGCAAAAAGAAAGATTATAAACCTAACTCCTCATTCAGAGGATTAAGTTTCTCCGTGACCCTTTATTGGCACGTGGCAACGCTTATACGACCAATACTTAAATGCTTCTGTCTTAATATGGGACCGACTTTACTTTTGGAGCTTGTCACACGGCTTATTTTCAGCCGTACTGTTAAACACATAGGCTTTAATAAACACGATTATCTGTTGATGAAAGGTTTACCTTTAGTATCCAGGATTTACAACTGTATAGCAAAAGATGTCCACAATCTGCCAGCCTGCCAGAGCCTTCAAACAGATCATTGAGAGACGTAGCTTTAAATTATATGGCTGCATGCAGCCATTATACATTGTGCAAGCCTAAAGGTACTGATAATGCTGGATTTTAATGTTGTGCTGTTTGTGGTAACAGCATAAAGTTTATGTATAAACCTTTTTAAAATATGCTAAAAGTGAAAAAAAAAAAAAATCTGCTTTGGGAATGTTACAAAAACTGCACCGCAGCTCAGGCCTAACAAGTTTGTCACTATGTGTAATGCTTTTATCTGCATGTTATAAAGGCTTTAAGACTGTCAATTAAAGGCAGTGTACAAACTACACTAATTGAGAGAAGATGTCACAGTAAAAGGGGGGGGGGGAGATTTTTGGCTGTTATTAAAGCGCGACACTGAGTAAAAGGCTGTTAAATGCGCAGTTGCATTTACCTTGGGCAGTTTATATATAGACAAAATTGCCCTCAATTAACTTATGACTGGGGGGGTGCAAATAAACAAACAAAAAAAAAAAACAGGTCTCTAGTCAATTGACAATCTGAATGTAGGGATGGCTGTTTCTTAGTCTCTTAATGCCTGCAATGAGCTGGACACAGATCAAAAGAATCCTAAAACTGAGGATGCTTAGGTGAGCGGATTTGGGAAAGCCAGAGTTGAGTCCTCCTCGCCATCTCGGAGTGATGCCAGTGTTTCAGCATATGACAAAAGTTCAGTCACAGCTGCATGTTGTCATTAGTGTTACATGGGTTTTCAGGACATGTAAACAGGCGTACAGTTTTTGTCATTGCTCAGTCACATTGTTCTCAGTCTCCACAGAACTGCACTACCCCACGGATTATCTCTCTACTGGGCTGTTTCTGCCAGAGTAAAGGGAAGAGCACACAGTATGCTACGCAAGTGCTTTATATGGATACTTGACAGGGAATTGTGCTTTCACATTATGAATGAGCATTTCTTTATATTATTATTATTATTTTTTTGACATCAGTGTCCTTAAAAGTATTTGGAACAACGTTGGTAGGTCGTTAGCGCATAGTTCTAGATTGTTAGCTGGAAACGGTGGTGTCTGCGGAAGTTACTATGAATCTAGCACAGCAGAAATTAGATAGGAACTTTGAATGGTGTTGCATGTTTAAAAACGTAACCTTTTAAAGCTTTTGAGTTGTATAGGAATGAAGGATTTGGGTCGTGCGTTCGGCTGTGTCGAGAGATGTTTCTGTCACAAGCATTGGCTGGATATTCTTTGTACAAGAAATGTATTTTTCTTTCTTTTTGAATTCTTGATTTTTCTTCTTTTTTTTTTTTTTTTTTTTTGGTTTTTTTGTTTTGTGACATTTGCCATCTGGGGGATGTGGTTGTATAGAGGGAATGTGCGCTTGTTTGAGGTATCCATTTTTATCTGCCTGCAGACCATTTTCAGAAAGCTTGGGAAGCATAAAAACTACATTGACACATTATTTGCACTTGAACATTTTTTATACTTGGATCCTCTCCTGCCTACAGTTTTCCTTCAGATGGTGTGTGTGCGTGTGTGTTTGTTTTTTTTTTTTGTTTTTTTCTTTTAATTTTAATGGTTAAATAGTCACATTTGTCCCAATGTGTTCATATAACTGTCAGATTAAAAAGAGTTTTTGTTGTCATATCTGTTGGATAAAAAGGGTAGTTCACCAGCATCATTTCAAAGCCTCTGCAAATGCTCATTGGCTGTCAAGGAATGGGATCACGGCATGAATGTTGATATTAATCATGTTTTCAGTGTGTTTGTATGTGTTTCAGTTGAAATGTGAAAAATAAAATGTTAGTCTTTTTTTTTTTTCCATAATACTATGTTCTTTTAAATGTATTGCCATTAAAATGTTTAATCTGTTATCAAATTTTGACACGCAGGAGCCAGTTTCATACGGTATGCTGCTGTGATTTCTCGAAATACTAGTTTATTATTAAGCATTACCTTCAAAGTTTGATTCCAGAGGTTGATGCTTGTTCAGACTGCTGACGCTTTTTGTAGTGAGAACAGCTGTTAAGCACTAAACAAGCTTTGAGTTTTTGTTTGTTTTGTTTTGTTTTGTGCATCTCGGTGAGTGAAGGTAATTGTTTACAACATTACGTTTGGACATGCCCCTCCCTTTTATTTACCCTCTCTCACGTGAATATCTTGGTACAATTTGAAAACTCTTTGTTATTATTATTATTTTTTCTTTTAATGTGTTATACACATTTGTGCTGCTTATAGATATGATTGCCTTTCTTGTATTTAACAGTGTGGGCGGGGGGCGGGGATAGAATGTCACCAATGTAGATGTATGTACACACAGTGACTTTGGTTTTCATCTTGGGAGAGCAAAGCAGATTTGTAGTCAAAGGAGAATTAGTAGCGATTAGTAAACCCTCTGTAGAATTACCAGTTCACTCCAGTTTACATTGGTTGTCAACTTTCCAAAATAGATGGTCTTTTTGTATTTTTCTTTTGGGAAAAAAAATCAACAGTGATTTATTGCACATTTTGGATACAGTTCAAGAGTTTTTTGTATCTGCCAATTATAAATTATAAATAAAACTATATTCTAAAAAAAAGAGAAAAAAAAGTGGTTTTTAAAGAGTTTTTTTATGGCAGGATGAAGCATGCTGATTTTGTTTTAAACCATACTTTGTTCCAGCGATGCACTCGATAAGAGCCGGGTCATGCGTGCAGCCGTGTTAATGGGTAAATCACGGAGGTCTTGAGGAGATTCATTCCACAGTGGGTGCAAATTGGCAGCTAATCCCAAAGCCCCGGTTTCCTAATTTACAAAGACAATGCAGGCGGTCTTCGAATACAACTGAGTGAAGCAGAGACTCTGGGGAAAGATTAACAGCAATGCTACCATCTTGCTTTAACTTCACTTTAAGTTGACTCTGGAGAAATACTGAGTGAGTTCTTGTGTTGTAAAGTGAGAGGAGAAGATGGGAGTGGGGTAATGGTGTCAGCTGTGGACTTGGATCTGCTGAAACATGGTTCGCATGATGATTAGGAGGTAGGCTTTGTTAACTGCTGTGTCTGACAGGCCTCTCTAGGCATTTGAGGTGAAGATACACAACTGTTTACTCTCGCCGCCCGGTTCGGGATGATTTATTCATGGCGCACACTGGTGGTCGCATGTCATATAGAGATGCCTCCATCATAAAAGGACTCATCTCTGCCTTCCACTGTTACCTTTTTTTTTTCTTTTTTTTTTAATTTGCAGTTTTTCAAACTGTTTATATTCAGAATATAGCGGGGGAGGTTTAACTTTGCTGGCAGAGTGCAGCCTGTCATATTGTGACACAGCATCTCAGCAGTTTTGTATTTGTCTGCAGACGTCACATTGGCCTCATTCACCTTGCCAACTCATACCCAGGAAGTTGCCTGCGTTTCCTCACTTTAGTGTACATCACTTTTGTGTGGCTTTTTTGAAGAAATGCTGTCACTTTTGTCGTCGCTTATGCTGCTTCAGCATTTAACTCCTCTGAAGAAGCAATCCTGACACATCGCATAAATGGAAATTTAAGTGCATTCTGTCCAACATACATAATCTACAGTTTATGTTCATGAAAGTCAATAATCACAGTTTGGTCTGGTGTAATGTGGTCAGTGGGAGGAAATGAGCATTTGACACTGTGATTAATTTATAATTACACCCCCTTACAGAGAAATGAGCAGTTTAATTTTATAGCTAAATATAATGTATCAACAAAATCACAAAGGAATAAGGGAAATGAGTTTTAACGAGTCTCAACTTAATTATTAACAATTGTCAAGGCAGCATTCACAGTTAATTGCACCACTTTGTTGAGTAGTATACCAGCACTCCTAGTATACATCTTTAACTTGACCTCCATAAAAAAAGTCCAAAGATCTATTAAAGGATGTGAGGAACAAGACTGCCTATTTCCACAAGGCTCGAATGGACTATAAAAACACCAGAAAGTAGTTTGGTAAGAAAATTACAACTTTTGGCAGTTTGAACAGCTTGGAATGACCCCAGAACTGCATGGCAGGATTTCCTTAAATATCTCAAATCACACTGAGTGTGTGATTTAATAAAACCGTTGGTAACTAATATAGTATAAATTCTTGCGGTGCCTATAAAGTACCCAGGCTCAAGAAAGCCATTGTTCAGGCCCCTCTTAAGGTTACCAGTGAACACCCAGAAGATCTGATGAGATTTGGGAGAATGTGATGTTGTTAGATGAGACTTAAATTGAGCTGTTTGGTATCAGTCTGTTTGCCATGATTGGAGGGAAAAGTAAACCATTGCTACTGTCAAACATGGTGAAATCATTATGCTTTGGTGGTGTATTTCTGCCAAGGGTACAGTGCGATTGAATCCTTGGCAGAAATACACACTTCATGTAGAAATACACAAAACATTGAGGGAAAGGGCACTTGGCCAGGGTGCTTTGACTAATTTCACAGGGTGTGTATTTTCTTGATTGTTTTCTTGATTTGATTACCAAGCAAATCCAAAATTGAAACGATAAACTACTCATTTTTTCATATTTGGGATCATATTTCTGGCATTAAAGAGAGTCCGCCTACATGCTTTTCTTCACCAACAAATATATGTCTCTGTTTTCTATGCAAAGCAAGTGGACTACAAAAGAATATCTCTGCTACGCAGAAAAAACTGCATTCAAAAGTATTTTAGGAAATATGTTTATTGGCTTTCTTTTCATTGTGTATGAGTAAATTGACATCATTAGTATTTAAAAAGGTGCGTGGGAAACTACCACTAGCCATTTTTAGTTTACCTTACTTAGCATGAAGGCTAGCTCAGGCAATCTCTAACAGCAAGCCTGCCTAACAGCATCTCTGATTTATGGAAGCCCGTTTCTGCCACTAAAAAAAAGAAACGGGCTTCCATAAATTGAAATTTCGAGTTATTTTTCGAGTTAAATTTCGACTTATTAACTCGAAATTTTGAGAAAAGTTGCGCGAAATTTCGAGTTAGCTCTGCCAATCAGTAATCTACATAGATAAAAACTGGATTGCAACAAATCGGCGCTTTCGAGAGTAAGTTGGGTGATAATAACGCCATGTGATTCAGCGAGTAACACAAGGATTTCATCATTTGTGAAGCCAGGCTGAAAATAATCAGCAATTTGTACATTTATGACTGGCTGTAATACTGGTAGCTTAGCTGTAGCATTTGTAGCTGAGGGCTTCAGCTTCCGGGTAACAAGGAAATGACGTCATTCACGTAGATTACTGATTGGCAGCGCTAACTCGAAATTTTAGTTACTTTTCTCAAAATTTCGAGTTAATGAGTCAAAATTTCGAGTTATTTTCTCGAAATTTGATGCATCCTTTTTTTTCTTTTTTTTTTTAGTGGCAGAAACAGGCTTCCATACGGATTTTACTAAATAAGTAGATTCAGGAAAATATTGTTGCTGCACTAATGAACAGTGGAAACCTCACCCAGCTTACATTTAGCTGCCGGCCCCTTCAAGTGATAACCAAAGGCCACTCTGCAGGCTGTGCATGTTCATATACAGATTTTTGATGTTAGGGATTTCTTGTTGCTACCAAAAACCTGCTATACACTTTTGCTACAATGTTTCCTTGCAAAGGTGTGAAATGGTGAGCACGGGGCGTTTGGTTGGTGCATTAGAGGCGCTGCCCACTCAGCAGCAGTTTGTATCTAAACTCTGCTATTTTAAAAAGGGATGGAAATAATAAGAGTTGGGTGATAATGCTCTAACACATGCACCTCCTTTGTTTTCAATAGATCGGTATTACTATTTATATCATGAAAATCGTTATTTGTTGACTTGCCTTTGACTATGCTAACCTCTAGCACCAGCTGGAGTCTAATATCAGGATCCCTTACTGACTTTTTTGATTCTTGGGTGAAATTTTTTAATCCCCAAACTAAAATATGTTTGTTGCATTTGTCTTTTGGCACAAAAGTGCTCATTTGTGAGCCTTTTTTTCTTCCTTCTTCTTTTCTGTGTGGTTCTTAGTTTGAAACTGTTTACTCTGGAGACTCCATCCATCAAGTGTCTGCTGTCTCAGATTGATGATGCGCTCCTGCCATCTGGTGCACTGCGTGGTGCACCCATTTTTCACCTACAAACAGGGATGATGTTGACAGCTTGAATTAGCCAGCAAACATATATATCGCTTTAAATTGTCATGCCAGGAGAGCATCAGTAGGTCTAGCTTGTAATGATAAAGCTGAGGTTACCTGCTGGCTACAGATGTCTTTCAGCTCAGAGTGAAAGGTTCAGCTCTATTAATGCTTGTCATCTCATGCCAGCAGTGCCATACACCACTGAGACCCTCTCCTTCCCCATCTATCATACATTAGGCGCCTCTGAACCCCAATTAGCCCTGTTAGAGACAGGACTGCCTTCATCATTAGCAGGTCTCCACTGAAACAACAGCTCATCGTGCTATTCACTGTGATCATTCTTCACAGTTTCCTATGTACTCGTGGAGGGTATGTTTGCTGAATTTGGCCTGGAAACTACCACTCTGGGTGTCTCACACTGTATGCCTCTGGGTTGCCTTTCATCACCATCCATTTCTAAAAGCAGTGTGTCTCCCAACCAAGCTGAATTTAACAAACAAAGTGGTTCAAATGGTGAAGATTGGAGTCACCAGCTCAAGTCACTGTTACAGGCAGGCGCAAGAACTCTGAATTCTTGAGAAGCGAGCATGGTTAATGACCAGAAAATGGCTATTCCAGATGGCCCCAGCTCCAGGGTGTAAGCAAAGAAGAAGCTGGCCACTTTGATATTTGATTGATAATCTTTCACCATTTGACACTCACAAAGTAATCCCTTTTGTTAGACTCTTTCATGCATCACATATTATGTGATAAAAAAATGTTATTTTCTTATCACTATTATGCTGTTCTGTGAGATATTATCTGGCAGCAGGAGGAAATGTAAATCAGCTACCTGCGAATCCTATAAACTATCTTTCAGAAAGACATTGTTACAATTTCAGTGGCATAGCCACACTGACATTGACTAGTGAGAATATTAATAATATGCAGGAATTGTGTGTTTATGTGCATTTCGTGCTAGTATCTAATGCGTGGTTTCCAGCACTGACTGAAGGCCAAGGGGAGTCATAACACGGTCATAATTATGTCATTAAAAAGAGTGACATCTGGAAGTTGAGGGGCATCGAGCAGCACAGAGTCACACCTCTTTCTCTCCTTTGCCCCCCGTGACACTGACAATGCACTCTCATTCCATCCTACAATCTGCCCATCCTTCAGCTGGGAGCTGTGTGTGTGTGTGTGTGTGCCTGGGGCTGCGATGTGGTGTTGGGAGGGGTGTGGGGCTTGAGGGTGGGAGAACAGGTGGCAGCCATCAGGAAATGGATGGGGAATGTTTTGAATGGGAAACTTGCCTCCATTCCTCATGGAGTACCTGGGTGTCTGCCCTTCACCAGTGGTCCAAGAGGCACAGCGAGGACGGGAGAGATGAAATGAGAACAGGTGGTGGTTTGTTGCTTAACGAGGAATGGAGTTCCCCTGTAGGTCTGTGAAAGCACAGCCAATAGAGCGCTATGGACTTCGCCTTCGCAGCAGGAACCCTGCTGCTCGCAGGTCCCAGCGGATCGCAGACTGTATCCAGAACAGGAGAGCTTTACAAATGAAACTCACGTGAGTTTGGCAGCTGCAAATTACAAATTTACCAAAAGACAAAAAGTCCACCGCCAGAACAAAATGAACAATGTGTAATTAATGACATACCTGCCTCCAATCTGTTTTTGGTCAAGGGCCAGGCTGCCATCATTTTCTACTTTGATTGAATTGCAGTCGCACTCCCAACTATTTGAACTGCCCCAGTCCCTAAAGTGCTTCATGCTCCCGCAACTGAGATGTTGCATGGCAATTAACAGCTCCCTGACCTCTGAGTGCGCATTAGTCAGCGGGTCTCCGCCCTCCTCTGCAGCCAGCCCGCTAATATCCCAGCCCCAGCTCAACTCTAACGTGTCAGCTACAGTACCTCAGGAAGTTTCTGAACCCTCTGGTGTTGATGAGCTCATTCTCTCAGTTCGCCACACCTCTGGTGTAGCATCTGCTTTGTAACTGTCAAACAAAGCCTGAGCTCATTGTAGCTGTAAGAAAAGAAACCCAACTGTTTTTGCATACGCAGCTATCAGTTCTTCCTCTTTTTTAAAAAAAAACAAAAACATTTAACAGACAATTTAGCCAGAGTTGTAATTTCTCTTCCTACATATCATATTTTTTCAAGTAAAATGGGCATCCATCATTTTTACTCTACGTGACTGCGCAGCTCAAACATTTCATCTCCACAGTCACAGCTCCAAGGAGGCTGATGTGATCTAATCACTGAAATGTATGCTAATTGTGCTGTTTGACATCACTGGCTGAGATTCATCAAACTATCAAAAGTGACAAATTCTTTCGAGAGAGATAGAGAGAGGGGAGGAAACAAAGAGAGAAATCATCAGCGTGTTTTTATTTGTTCCAAAAACTCTTTTCTCTCAGCTCTTTATTAAATTGAGCATCCCCAGAATGCTTCCCAAAACGGTTTATGAGCTCTCTTAAGTGTTCGGGTATATATAGTAAGTTTAGATTTTATTTTTTCATCCATTATGGTTTGATGCACTCCTATCGTGCTGTCTTTGCCAACCCTAAAGGTTTGAAATTTTAACAAGCTTGGCATCCTTAAAGCTTGATTACATTATCTCAGGAGCCATGCGTATCTGCAACGCACTACATTAAAAGCTACATCTCTGGAAATAGTAAACAAATGAATTAGGTGAGAGACGGATTTGTTATGGCAGCCTTGGCTCCTTCCTCAGTTCTGTAATCTATTGAAGTAGAAAGATATTTTGCTCAGGATGCCTGTGATACCATCACAGGTGATTTGCAGTTTGTCCCAAAGGACAGACTTGGTGTACTGGCATTGGTCTTTATAAAAGATAAAACGATTCTGAAAGCTTATAGGTGTGATGGATATCTACAACTGGTTTCCAACCTAATGCTTCACATATGTAAACAGTTTTGGAAAATGTATGATGTGTATCTAGATGTTTAAAGTGACGTATCATGTTGTTTTAAAGGGATGCAAGTACCTTTAATGCAACAAATTTAATATTACATGCACTTGTCTGCCCTTTCGTTAGGTACACCTATTCAATCGCTTGTTAATACACATATCTACTCAGGTGTCTCAATGAATTTAGCCATGTAGACAGGGTCAAGATGAGCCTCTGAAGTTCAATCAGAATGGGGAAGAAAGGTGATTTAAGTGACTTTGAATGTGCTGTGGTTGCTGGTGTCAAACGGGCTCGTCTGAGTATTTCTGAAACTGCTGATCTTCTGGGGTTTTCCTGCACAGCCATCTCTAGGGTTTACAGAGAACAGTCCAAAAAAGAGAAAATATCCAGTGACTGACAGTTCACAGGGAAAGAAAATGACTCGTTGATGAGGTCAGATGAGAATGGCCAGACCGCATTGAGCTGAAAGGAATACAACTAACTCCAGTTGCCACTTTCTACACACAAGGTATACAGAGCATGTATCAGTGCACAATACACTGAACCTTGAAGCAGATGGGCTACAGCAGCAGCAGGCCACACCGGGTGTCACTCCTGTTTGCTAAGAACAGAAATCTGAGGATGCAATTTGCACGAGTTCACCAAAATTGGACAATAGAGGGCTGGAAAAATGTTGTTGCTTTGATTTCTGCTGTGACATTCTGATGCTAGGGTCAGGATTTGCTGTTAACAACATGAAAGGTTGTTGGTGGTGCTGTAATGGATATTGTGTTTTCTTCACACACTTTGGCCCCGTTAGAGCCAAACTGGAAATTGTTTATATGCCACAGGCTAACTGTGTATAGTCGCTGACCAGCTTTCCTATCTGTTTTATGACCACAGTGTACCCATCTTCTGATGGCTGCTTCCAGCAGGATAATGTGCTATGTCACAAAGCTCAAATGAACCAAAGTGGTTTCTTGAACATGACAATGAGTTCGCTGTACTCAAATGGCCTCCACAGTCACCAGATCTCAATCCAGGAGCAGCTTTGGGATTCACATCATGGATGTGCAGCTGACAAATCTGCAACAACTGTGTGATGCCATCATGTCAAGACGGACAAAAATCTCTGAGGAATGCTTCCAGCACCTTGATTGGAAGATTAGGGCCACTGAAAAAAAGAAAAGAAAGTGTGGACATCTTTTCCCCCCTAGGATTTGAAGAAAAAAAAACGTCCTCACTTTTTTTCTTTTTCCAGTGACCCTAATCCTCTTCTGTACCTTGATGAATCTACACCATGAAGAATTACGATAGTTCTGAATGTAAAAGCCTAACCAGGTACCAGCAGGGTGTACCTAACAAAGTGGCTGATGAGTGTGAAATCGTTGCCGTCTAGGCTGGTAAGTTGGCTTTTGAAAAGAATTGCCGTGAAATTTTGTAGAACATTTATGATCTCCTGAAAAAGAATTTTCAGTCTTTAGAGACTTCCCAACTGCAGGTGAAGGTAATTACTCAGAATAGACATTAATGCTGTACATTCAATACAACATTGTATCAGGATGGTGTTAGAAACAAGAAATGCTTGAAATATATGAAATATATCAAGCCAACATAATGATGTGACTTTTTTTAGCGATTTTGTTACAACAATTCTTTAAAATATAGTCTATATACTCTGTGTACACAGCGTGCCCCCTGATAGAGAACCTCAGAGGAACGAGCTCTAACATTGACATAAATCTGAACCAGCACAGGGATAGCTGGCTTGAACGTGGACCTGGAGGGAAGTCCTTTAAAAATAGATTTAAACTGAAGGGATTGTGGGGAACAGAGGCTCGTGTCTACCACTTGTAGATATAATCCAGAACGAGTGCATTTCCCAAGATAAAATCTTATTATTTACATCTTCTTTTTGGCCAATAATAAAATCCAATAGGAACATTAAACAAAAAATGTTTTATGAGCTAGCATGTGGTTTCACTTTACAATATCAAGCCTAAAGAGTTAGTAGAGGGAATCCTAATCATGACATGGGCCATTAAAGTCAGCTAACAGCCTCCTCAGTGGCTATATCAGTTAATCTTACTGACGTTGTCTTGAGTCTCTCTTTGTCAGTCTGCTCATCCTTTCTACACCTAAGATCCCTGCAGCATTGTAGGCTCGGCTTGAAATCCTTCAATCCCATTACATTTTGTAAGCTGTCTTTGCCTGAACAGGACAAGTCAAATAAACTTGTCCTGAATTTGCCCTCTTGTCGTCTTCCTGAAAGAAACAGTATCCCAACAAATGTCCCTTACGTACACCGTCAGCACCGCCATTTAAAAGTGCTTAATGAAACGTGGCATAGTAAATGAAATACTCATTCATAATTCAGGATTAGGTTTTTAATGGGTGACTCCCAGTCGCGTAATACATCGCCGCCTCAATTGTTTCCAGTTTGTAAATAATGTAATGCCGTCTTGATGAGTAAAAGTGGCCACGGGCCATGCAATAGTAATGAACTGTGGGAGCGGGCTCAAGCAGAACTGAAATAATTCTGTTTGAGGAGGACGGTTAAATATCCACAGCTGTCATTAAACAGATCTACAGGGATGTGCTTGGATAAAAGAATGTGTTCCTTTATTAATTCATCTCACAAACTGTCAAGAGCTCTAAAGACTCGGTGGTTTGTTTAACATGAGGGTGCGAATGAAGAGAAAAGGCGTTGAGGTTTGATTGGAGGCAGTGTTTCCTAATGGCAGGATCGAGGACGTGCATAATTGTGCGAAACAGAAAAATCGTTTTTTATTTACGCATTTTAAAACTCAGCAAACCTCAGTATTAAATCTGCCCTTACATTACACACGCCAATAGCCTAAAACATATAAGGGCTCCACGGTAAACCTTCAAAACTTTATTAAACAACATTTAATATTATTATTTTAGAAGCTCTTCATCGTTTTCGCTCAGGTCTGAAAGGTCAAAGCGCCTCTTGAATCAAAATCAAAACCACTACATGCACTGATTGAGCATGATGAGGCAAATGAGTGTTCCTGAAAAGGGCACCTCAGTGCTTCTTGTTGAATAAGAGCCCTGAGAGACATCAAGTGGTCTTTGTGGTGTGTGATGTAACTTGTGAGTAGGAAAGGGAAAAAGTAAACACACACACGCACAAACAAAAGAAATAAAGCACATTCACAGCCGATTTGGGTGTGTCCTGTGATACATCCCTGAATGAGGTGAACAATCATGTTTACGTGACTTAATTCCTCGAGGGACATCAAAGAACACTTTTCTTTTTCAGTTAATGTGCCATTTTGACTACCGGTAAGTAGCTTTAGTCCATGCATGTCCGCTCCTCCTACTGAAGTGTGCCATTCAGTCTGGAGTGTAAAAATCCTTCCAAATCCCCTCGAGAAAAACAGCAGCTTAAAGGGAGGCTAGTGTGCACTACCCTTGCTCCTCCGCTCTCTATAAGACTATATTGGAGGACATGAATCACTTTTGTCATACAAGTTGTTAGCCATGAGGACATGAGTGGAAGGGACAGCAGGTTGTGACCCATGAGCAAGACTGGAGAATGATAATTCCTTTTTTTTCAGTGACCTTTTGTTTTGATCGACAGGGACAGTTTGGGATACATATACAGTGGGGCAAAAAAGTATTTAGTCAGCCACCGATTGTGCAAGTTCCCCCATCTAAAATGATGACAGAGGTCAGTAATTTGCACCAGAGGTACACTTCAACTGTGAGAGACAGAATGTGAAAAAAAAATCCATGAAT